>NC_041220.1:128634800-128645710 GCF_002837175.3 Physeter macrocephalus | reverse complement strand
GAGGGAGATGCAAGAGGGAAGAGATATGGGGACATATGTATATGTATAACTGATTCACTTTGTTATAAAGCAGAAACTAACACACCATTGTAAAGCAATTATACTCCAATAAAGATGTTAAAAAAAAAAGAGAGAGAACCGGGGGGGGGGGAAATAAATAAATAAAAGACATCACAATAGGAGATATTGAAAATCTGTCATTATACTAGTAAAAGTACCATTGAGAAAATCATCACTTAAAAATAGATCTCTTGGGGCTTTCCTGGTGGCGCAGTAGTTGAGAGTCCGCCTGCCAATGCAGGGGAGATGGGCTTCTGCCGCAGAGCGGCACGGGCCCGGGAGCCATGTTTCCTGGTGGCGCAGTAGTTGAGAGTCCGCCTGCCAATGCAGGGGACACGGGCTCGTGCCGCAGAGCGGCACGGGCCCGTGAGCCATGGCCGCTGAGCCTGCGCGTCCGGAGCCTGTGCTCCGCAACGGGAGAGGCCACAGCAGTGAGAGGCACGCGTACCGCAAAAAATAAATAAATAAATAAATAGATAGCTCTCTTTTGAGCATCTGTGAGACAAATTCCTCTTAGGTCCTTAAGGTTTAGAAAATCGGTATTTCTTTTGTTAACTGTCTTACGTATGTGCTTGTTTAGTCTAGGACACCATGACTTATCTACCTGATCTTATTTCTCTGCTTGATTTGTCATTTCGAAAATTAAACTTAGTGGACTACCTAAGTCATATATTTCTGTATGCTAATCTTACATATTCCAGGATTACTTTTTAGCTACACTTATTTTTACTTCCTAGAGGTTAATTTAACGATTTTATCTTCCTTTCATTGTATATATACTTCTGCAACCTGCTTCAAACCCACTGTAGCATGAAGTGGCTTCATATATATATATATATGTACACACGCACATATATATATAGAGAGAGAGAGAGAGAAAAAGAGAGAGTAAATATCTTGACTAAAAAACAAAGTTACATACTATAGAACACTATGTCAAGCAGAAGGGAAGCACATCTTCTTTGGATATTTGCTTTTTTTGAACAATTTCAGAAGTAATAAAACATTTTTCTTTTCAGGGAAATATTTTAATTATGAATTAGAAAATTCTCACTTAAGAAGTTATCAGAATTTATATGTTTTGTAAAAAACAAAGTAGTTTTGAAGAAAAGATAGTTTTACCTATATTTGATGGGACCAGCCAATTTGACTTCAATTAATAGAATTGCATTAAGTAATTGACAAAAAAATTTTTTTCAAATTAGGTTCTCAGATAAACACACATGATTTCATGGTAGTCAATATCTGACAATTGAGAGATGAACATTTCTCATCTAAATGAGAGAGAAGGCTCTAAAATGAAAGACACTGAATAATCTATTTTAATTTGCTTGTTTCATAAGCAACTAAGCCTCTCAACAAAGTTTCTGGATTAGTAAATTAATTCCCTTAAGAGACTATAACTATTATTGAATTATGTCAACAATAATAAAATGATGGATAGGTAAATAGCATCAATTTAACCACAGACGGGCAGTGTGGTTTAGGGCCAAGCGTGTGGACCAAAGTCAGAAAAAACCTAAATGTTACTCTAGATTTGTGATCACATGCAAATCATGAAATTATCTGTGCCTTTTCCTTAAAATGAAGCAAAAAACACCTGATATGCCTCTGTACAGACTTGTTAGGGAAATTAAATTAAAAAAAAAAAAAAGGAGGGATAGAGTTCTAAAACACTTTGGAAATAGAAAGCGTTTTTTTAAATGTTAATAGTTCTGTGCATATCTTCATTTTGGAAAAAAAGGAAGGAAACTAACAAACTTTAGTGAGCACCTTGTTTTTCCACCCTCACAAGAAGCCATGAAACAGGTAATCATTTCCATTTTACAGATGAGAAAAATGAAATTCAGACAGTAACCATGAAAACGTTTGAATCAAGCTTCTTCCACATCAAAAGCATGCACTATTTTACATAAACTTCAGTCAGAATGAAATGTTAAACAATATTTTATTTGCTGCATTTTTTAAATCAAGTTTACTAATACTATTGATGTTAAATATTGAGCAACGGTGTAAATTTGAAAAAAGAATGACAGTACTTAAACGTATCAATATCCAAAGTAGAATATTGTTATCCTGCTTTTTTGCAGAAAGAAAAACATGGTTTACAATAAGTTAAGCTTTGCTCTCTAAAGCCAAATTTGATAAGTTCTAAGGAAAGGAGAAGACATGGTAATAGAGTAGCATACATTGTTATATATACTCTAAAATGTTCTACTTTACCAAAATGTCTATAAAATAAGCATTAGTGATCTCACTGTACTTTAGACAATACAGATTTCTGGATATTGAGTTACAGGCTCTTAGCCAGTCAAGTCACGCAGCCACGGTCATTCTATCCAGGAGAATCAGTCCTGGCCAATTAGCTAGCTTCACTAATTTCAGAAGAAGCTCCATGGCTTGGCTTGAGATATGAAAAATGACTCCTTTCCTTCAGCACGCATCACTGACTGAGCTTCTGGCCTTTAAGCAGCATATTTGCAGCATGTTCAACAGTAATTCCTTACTTTATCAAAGATTTACTGAGCATCTGCATTGATCCAGCTCTATTGAAGGTGATGGGAATACAGCAATAATAAACAGATGAAAACCTTTCCCCTGTTGGAACATATATTTTAGAGGGAAGACATACCATAAACAAAATAAAGAAGTAACATATGTGTTATGTTGGGTGATGATAAGGACAGAGAAGAAACAAAAAGAAGAAAAGAGAAGAAGGAAGGTTGAGGGAATAAGAACTTTGCAAGGTGACTTTGAGAAAAGATGTGAGAGAAGCACAAAGCCAGCAGCCCAGGCTGAGAGCCCAGGCAGCCCAAGGCTGTGAGGCAGGAGCACCCGAGGCTGGGCCACAGCCCACAGTGAAGCGGCTGAGCAAGCTTAGGGAGGGAGAGCCAAGAAGAAGAGAAGCCAGGAAATGACTGACTGATGAGAGCAGGCCACATAGGGCCTTGGGGCTCACTGTAAGGATCTGGCTTTTACTACGAGTGAGATGGAAAGCTTTGGGTTTTGAGCAAAGGAGTGAAATGATCTGACCTACATTTTAAAGGATCACTCCACCTGCTAGACTAAATCAAAGAGATGAAGGACAGAAGCAGGGAAATCAATTCATCCATTCATTAGTTATTCATTCATTCATTCATTCATCCAACAAAAATTTACTTTGTGCCTACTATGTTCCAACTAATGTTCTAGGCTCTTGAGGTACATCAGTGAACATAGCAGATAAATACACCTGCCCTTGTGGAACTTCATTCTAGCAGGGGGAAGACAGATAAAACATAATCAAAATTACAGATCAGCAAATTATATCACACATGCACTTATACCAGTATAGCATATATATATTATTCAAAGTAATGAGATTGGCTAGGCTCGTCACCTCAGTGGAATAGAGTAGATCAGAAAGAGAAGAATTTCAAGAATTGATTCCAGGGGCATCCCAGTATTTCGCATTTTGGGAGATGAGAAGAAGTTGGTGAAGGAGGCTGATCAATTCTACGGGGGAGGAATACGAAACACTATAATAGAGAAATGGAGATCAGGCAGGATGAGGGGGTGGGGAGCTGCAGTAATAAGTCAGTAAAGGAAGGTTAGTTCTCACTTAGAATGTGAGATACGAGCAAATACTTGAAGCGTGGGAGGAAATTATCCAAGTAGGTGTTCTGGAGGAAAGAGCATTCTATGTAGAGTGAGGATCCAGGAGCAAGAGCTTTGAGGCAGGTGTATTCCTAGCAAGTCTGGGGACTAGCAAGAAGCCAGTATGAGTAAAGAAGATGAGCAAGGAAAGAGAAGAGTGGGAAAGAATGATGGAGATCCGTAAGAAGATGTCTGTCTTCAATAATCCAAGGGAAGGATGATGGCGTCTTAGACAAAGGTAGTAACAGTATAAGTGATGAGAAAAGATCAGTTTCTGGAGAGGCAGGTGTATTCCTAGCAAGTCTGGGGACTAGCAAGAAGCCAGTATGAGTAAAGAAGATGAGCAAGGAAAGAGAAGAGTGGGAAAGAATGATGGAGATCCGTAAGAAGATGTCTGTCTTCAATAATCCAAGGGAAGGATGATGGCGTCTTAGACAAAGGTAGTAACAGTATAAGTGATGAGAAAAGATCAGTTTCTGGAGATATATATATACATATATATATATATATATTGTTGTTGTTGTTGTTGTTGTTTTTGTTTGGCTGCGTTGGGTCTTTGTTGCTGTGCACGGGCCCTCTCTAGTTGCAAGAGCGGGGGCCACTCTTCGCTGCGGTGGGTGGGCCTCTCATTGCGGTGGCCTCTCCCGCTGTGGGGCATGAGCTCCAGGCGCACGGGCTTCGGTAGCTGTGGCTCGAGGGCTCAGCAGTTGTGGCTCGCGGGCTCTAGAGCGCAGGCTCAGTAGTTGTGGCGCACGGGCTCAGTTGCTCCGCGGCACGTGGGATCCTCCCGGACCAAGGCTCGAACCCGTGCCCCTGCATTGTCAGACGGATTCCCAACCACTGCGCCACCAGGGAAGTCCTAGATATATTTTTAAGAGAGAGCCAAGGTTAACTGACAGAGTGCACATAGGATGTGAAAGTGAGAAGTCAAAGAACACCAAGTTTTTTGACCCGAGCAGTTAGAAGATGGGGGTTGCCATCAATTGAAAAGGAGATGGCTGAGGGTTCTTGAGTCGGTTTTTATTGCGGAAGATATCAAGAGCTCAGATTTGGAAATGATAATTTAAAATATCTATTAAGAAACTAATCAAATGTAATGAGTAAGTGGTTGGTTATATGAATATGGAATTCAGGAGAGATATACAGGCTGGAGACAAAAGTTTGGACTCATCTGTTCATATGTTATTTAAAATCATGAGCTTGATTGAGATCTTCAAGGGAATAAGTGTAGATTAAAAAGGAAGAGGTTTGCAAGAACTGATTCTAGGGATATTCCAACAGTTAAAATTTGAGGGCATGGAGGGAAGCTGGTGAAGGAGGCCGAAAAGGAACTGGTCCAAGAAACAGAATAAAAATCCTGAGAGTTTGATTACTTAGAAGTATATATACAATGGGCACTGAGATCTGCCCAATGGATGTAAACATGTGGCTATCATGGTGGCTTTGGTAAGAGCAATTTTCTAGAGTGGCAGAAGCCAAGCCTGATGGGGGTGGATTTATGAGATAATGAGAAGAAAGAAGACAGATATAGGCAACTCTTTCAAAAATTTTGCTGAAAAGGGAAGAAAGTAAATGAGCCGGTAACTGGAAGAATGGAAATATATTCTCACTGCACATCGAAAAATAAAATGAAGAACTGACATTATAGGTCCATTTATTCAAGCCTAACCTGAATAAAGATTAATAGGGACCTAAAGTAATCCTACTCTTGGGTCATTAACTAAACTTCACTTTACCCTATATTTCTTCAGTCACCAGTATGAAGAAATATAAAAATATGAAAACAACTTTTTACACAGTAAACTTGTATGCCTATGAGAGTATAGAAAGTATCAAGCATTCTTAGAACATGTTGCGTTGGGATTACTGACTTGATACTCAAGTCAGTAATACTGACTCAAGTCAGTATGCAAGTCAATACTCAAGTCAGACTGCTGGGTTCATATTCGATTCCACCATAAACCAGCTCCATAAACTTGACCTCCATTAGCTTCGGTATCCTCATTTGTCAAATGGTGAGATGTCATGGATTATGGTGAAGGCAAGACAATGCCCAGTGCTCACCAGGGTCTGACATAAAGTAAACACTTTATATACATTAGAATCTATACATGAGAAAACATTTCAGAAAAATGTCAATAATCTGAAACAAATAATCCATAACAATGCCATCGGCTCCCAGTTGCCAGTTGTCAAACAGGGTTTATAAACGCCTCTCAACATTTCCTCAATACCTTAAAACTTGGTTTTTATTCCCTAATTGTTTCCTAAATATGCATACATGTCTGGAAACTGCAACCCTATAGTGAATTCTTGACTGCCACATGTAAATTATCTTCCAGTTAGTTTCTGTCATCTTCATGACTTTATTGTCCCATTTTGTCTCAGGATTTTAACACCAGGGAAAATCCAGTAATCTTTCTACAACGGTTGCATACACGTTAGTACATGGTACTATATATATATATATATATATATATATTACATGTATATATTTTATAAATGATATTTGTCTAACAAAATTTTTAAAAATTTTCACTTCTCTGCCTTCTTCGTACTCTCTCCTCCTTATTTATTGTACTACTAAAATTGGCTGCTGTTGTCACAGACTACTTAAAGCCTGAAAGCATTAGAATATATTTACCATATTCCATATCTAGGAGACTTTAAGAAACCCTTTAATTCATTTTGGCCATGTCACTTGCCAGTTACTCTTCTTCAATTTCCACTCCCAAGCTCCTTATTCTGAATACTACCTAATTTCATGGGTATTCATCAAGAGCTGAACCTTAGATATATTAATTCTTGGAAGAGAGGACATACCTCAGGGCCTGTGGAACCCTTTATAGTCACTAACTCAACAGTCCCTCACAGCTAATGAGGTTCTTTGGCAGTGTTTCACTGTAATGACGACAAAGCGCCAGCTGCAGACGGTGCAATGAAAAATTGATTCCACAAAATATGAAGTACATAAATATCTTCTCGAAACTATTCCTAGAGTAGTTGCCTCAAACTCTAACGGAACAATAAAGGATCAAAGTAATTTGGGTTTTAATAAAGGCAAAAAAAAGAAATAAACAATAACTTTGTCAGAAAATAAACTATATCTATGGAAATATACCGACAAAAGAGAGAGACCAAATCAAGCATCCTGAAGCCATATATGTAATATGCAGCATGAGCTTAATTGTCCATCAATATTCTTGCCTGTGATACACATTTGTACATGTCTTGAAAACTTACAGAGGCCTTTAAGTCACAGTGTAATAAATTTAATAAATTTAAACACATACCGACAGGGAAAAAATAGAATCAGAAAATAATCATAGATAGTTTAAAAAAAAAAACACTGTGGGGGCTTTCCTGGTGGCGCAGCGGTTGCGCGTCCGCCTGCCGATGCAGGGGAACCGGGTTCGCGCCCCGGTCCGGGAGGATCCCGCGTGCCGCGGAGCGGCTGGGCCCGTGAGCCGTGGCCGCTGGGCCTGCGCGTCCGGAGCCTGTGCTCCGCAACGGGAGAGGCCGCGACAGAGGGAGGCCCGCATACCACAAAAAAAAAAAAAAAAAAAAAAACACTGTGGAAGTCAAAAGTCGAGGAAGTAAGAAAATGTTTTCCTCCTTTGAATATAATCTTCACACTCCACCCACGCAATTTCATCATTATTCCTTAGGAGAGTATGACTTATCACCTGAAAATCCAAAAATGGATTCTCCACCTGTTCTCCACAAATAAACTGCAGCAACTGTTTCCAACCTGTACAGTACTGTAAATTAGGAGAGCCACTGCATGTACGTGTGCCCTTCCTTTGTCTCCAGTGCCCCTCTCTCATATTCCCACCCCTCTTCCCTGCTCCAAAAACACCTCCACAGGTCCTCAACTTGGAATCCTTGCTGCTACCGGTAACTGACCCATAGGAATGTACAGCATCTGCTGATGGCCTTGACTGAGGCGGCAAAAATCATGCTCCTCTTGGTTCAGACAATACATAATACTACTTTTCAAAGAGTTCTTAACACCAATAAGGGTGTGAAAACAAGATTATCAAAAGCATACATCTATACTTTCATCTATGGAGTAAAAAAGCCCCTCTCTTGACGAAGGCCACAGATTGCCCTGTCTTTATAGGACAGTATCTATGAACACAAATAATGGATTATGCAAATCTGGATGTGATTTTTCTTTCTATCAATCTGAACCTAAGCAAATCATTTAACTTTTCTGAGACTGTTTCCCCAACTACGAAGTAGGAGTGATATGACTAACGTTGTTGTGAGGCTCAGATGATTAAAAATCCCTAAAGAAGCACTTAGCACTCAGGTCAATGACTGAACATAGTGATATGCAATAAATTTTATAATAATTATTATTATCATTATTATTAAATATTCAGTTCTGTTGCTTATATTTTGCCTGTGAGGAATGACACACAAGATACACAGACATTTAATATAAGGTGCACTAACTCTTCTTCTAAACCTTTTGGAAGAAAATCATTTCTAAACTTGATATTCAGTATTGATATTACAAACATCTCCATCATTTCTCCTGGAACTCTAGATGGTTTCACTGTAAAAATAAATTTATTTATTATCAATTGCTAAAACTCATTTCTAATCTAAATGCAATCATAATTTGTTCACTTAACATTCTAAACACACTTTTAAAAGAATATTTCTAGTTGCTTTTTTTGTTGTTGTTTTTTTACTGAATTGCAAAAATCTCAGTGCCTAGACCAATGGTTCTCCCAATGTGGAACATGGGGCCCTAGGCATACCAGAGACCCATTAAAGAGGCCTGGGAAATAAAGACTGTGTTCATAATTATACAAAACATTGTTTGCCTTTTCACTATGTTGACATTTACACTAGAGGTGCAAAAGCAAAGGGCAGGTAAAACTGCTGGTGCCTTAGCACAAAGCGAAGCAGTAGTTCCAAAGTATTCAGCTCTAATTGTATTCTTCACTTACTAGTCACAGTAAAAATAAAATGCCAGTTTCACTTACAAACTGAAGAACCCTCCTTGAAGAAACAGTAAAATGATTAATATTATTAAATCTAGACCATTAAATCCTGATGTCTTTTCAATATTTGGGTGACAAACAGTGAAACATGCACAAAGAACCATTAATCTGTACCACTGTAAGTAGACTCAAAGAAAAGCATGTGTGTGATGGATTGAGTTGAAGGCTGAACTAGGTGCTCTATTTACAGAATACAATTTTTACTTGAAAGAAAAACTGACAGAGAAACTACGCTTTTTTTAGATTTGGTACGTGACAGACATTTTTGGTTTGTTTGTTTGTTTGAAAATGAACAAAGGGAGCCTAATACATCAGGACAACAACTAACAATATATGTTACTCATGATAAAATTTGAGCTTTCAAGTGAAAATTCAAATTTGGAAAACTTCGAACCATCACCATGAGGTCGTGAGTCAATATATTTAACGACTCTTTTGATAAGATCCTTATCAGTTATAACCAGTATTTTCCAAATGATCAATGCCTGATATTTCTAAGTCACACATAGGTAAAATTTCCATTCAGAATGCAAGATAGATCAGTATTTTCAGGCAACAAAATATGAAAAGTTCACTGGTAGGGTTTCAGATTCCTAATTGCAAGTAAGTGTTAAGAAACAGTCAGTTGTGGAATTCTGGTGTAGTATCAAAAGAAAATCATCAATTATCTGAAAAGGATATCCAAATATCTTTCCCTTATCCAGCTTTGTCTATCTGAGTGAGAACGGATTATCTTCATATACTTTAACCAAAAGAACGTATTGCAATAGATGGAATAAGAAGATCTGAGAATCCAGCTGTCTTCTCTTAGGCCAGATATTAAAGGGACTTATTAAAATGTAAAATAATGTCTCTCTTTTCATTATTTTTTAAGTTTGGCAAAATTAAGTTCTTTTAATAAAATAAAATAAAAATATGTTATATGGTTAATGTGATTTTAAAGAAATTAATAAACATTTTTAAATTTTCTCAGTTTTAATGTTCAAAATATAAATATTAATAGATAAGACACACCTAAGCAAAAGCTCTTTGGGGTCCTGCGACCAACAAATTTGAGAACTGCAACCTAGAAGCATATACAGTATTTCTCTCCATTTAAACCCTAAGTTCCACGTGAGACCACCCACCTAAATTCCTCTTTGCTCTTTGAGTCTTCTGACAATTCTCAGTTCATTTGTGGAACGGACATAATTGGTATGTCTTTATGTCCTTAGTTCAAATAATGATCGAGATCAAATTTACTAACCTCCTTTAGTCCCCCGGCCTCTCTCTGCTGATGATTCCTGAAGCACAAGAATGCACACACCAGCCTTAGCTCTTCTACCATCTCATTCAGCAAACATGTATTGAGCACCTACTATACACCAGGCTCTAGGAGATATTATTATCAAGGAGATATTATACTAGGAGATAATAAAGACCAATGAGGTGGGATAGGGAGGGTGGGAGGGAGGTTCAAGAGGGAGGCGATATGGGGACATATGGATACACATAGCTGATTCACTTTGTTGTACAGCAGGAACTAACAACATGGTAAAGCAATTATACTCCAATAAAGATGTAAAAAATAAAAATAAAAGAAAGAAAGACCAATGAGACAAAGCCTTTGACCTTCAAGAAGTCCAACCCAGTCCCTAAGTTGCATGTTCCCATTAAACACATATTAAAAGAGAAATGCTTATGGATGTGCTACATCTCCAATTTTTTTGTTGAACCTAAAAAAGTGGTACAAAATGTGTATGAGCTATTCTAACATAATCAAGACTCTTCTTAGAATACAAAGATATAAAATAAAAGGATAATAAACCTTGTGTCTGCAACACAAAAGCCATTCTTCAAAGACATTCTCATCCATGCCAAAGTTTTAGCTATGACAGGTAGGGGCAGTGAAGTGTACAACTGGACAGAGCTCTGGAATGAGAAGTATCAGAGCCAAGTCCCCAGCACCGCCCCCTTCCCACACACACGCAAGTGTCAGAGCTTGAAAAAGAATGCAGATTAAATCGTTTCTCTTTTACCCACTGACCCTCTGCTTGTCCATGGAATGTGATCAGCCATGACTCTAGCCAGAAACCTGAGTAAGCAACCCAGACTCCTATCATTGTACATGAATAAACTGTTAAAAAATGCATTGGATGGGCTCCCCTGGTGGCGCAGTGGTTGAGAGTCCGCCTGCCGATGCAGGGGACACGGGTT
>NC_041220.1:128612231-128634773 GCF_002837175.3 Physeter macrocephalus | reverse complement strand
TTCGTGCCCCGGTCCGGGAAGATCCCACATGCCGCGGAGCGGCTGGGCCCGTGAGCCATGGCCGCTGAGCCTGCGCGTCCAGAGCCTGTGCTCCTCAACGGGAGAGGCCACAACAGGGAGAGGCCCGCGTACCGCAAAAAAAAAAAAAAAAAAAAAAAAAAGCATTGGAGCAAAGTTTACACTTAGAAACAAACAATTGAAAAATCACCTCTGACAACCAGAGGTAACTTACAGCTTCTTTTTTGCAGAATCACGGCAAATTAACTGTTGGAGCAGAAGGAAAACAACTTTATTGTATACACTTGAAAGACACAACCAATAATAAAGATGAAATTCTAGCTCCCAACTACTGCTTTCAATATTCTTTGGAGAAACACATTTGCTTTTAATTTTAGGAGTGGTTGGAGCTCGGGAACTCAAACTCGGTTTACAATTTCAGCACTTCAGTTCACAGAAGGTACCCTGACAAACAGTTTTTTTCTCATAAAAAAAATCATCATGATGAATTCTCTCCAGATTTTTAAATAGGCTACAGTAAATGTGAATAACTTTTCATACTGGTGCTATTTGAGGTTAAAAAAAGTAACAGACATATAATCCCCTATTACTAACAAAATGGTTTATAATCATTATTTTTTAGTCCTCGTGTCTAATGCAGAAACAGCACTATTTAATAAATTTAAGCTAAGCTAATCTTTGCATATCTCATGGATAAATAATAAGACTAAATAAATCTTCTAATGAAAACAATGGACATTTATTCTCATTGCAGAGCAAATGTCATGCATTGAACCAAACAACCAATAACATAATTTGTTTTACAGTTTAACAAGTTTAAAGTCTAGAATGACTTAATTGCCTGTCTTTAATAGCCACTTAAATCTCTTCATCTAAGAAATAATTCCAGAGAAGGACGGTAGAGCCAGGGAGTGGGTTTAGGGGAGGAATAGCCCCAAATCAAAATAAAATTACATGTAAATCATAGCCTGAGTTAAACCAAATAGCTCAATAAGTAAGACCTATGTTAAGATCTTTAGAAAACTAATTAGGTAAAAGAGGACATATGGGTTAAAAGTTTCTTCAGGGCTATGTGTATAAGATAAAACTGAATTCCACTTAAAATTTTATCTCTAAGAATTATATCTCTATTAAGAATTATATCTAGAATTATATCTCTAATATCCTCTAGGCCGTGAATATACTGTTCCATCCATAGAACAGACATAGCTAGCTAACATGAGAAAAAAATCACAGGGGATTCAGAAAGATAATAATAATAAATGAACATTTTTAAATGAAGAAAACCCCTCACCTCTGTTTAGAAAAAAAGAAAAGAAAGCAAGAAAGCAAACACACGAGCCTCAATTTCACTAGCACGTTGTGTCTGGGTTACTGCCGAGTATCACAAACCACATTTGATATTTTGTGTTTTTGGCTGAGTGACACCAGAATCTCTTTGAAGGGAGTGAGGAGAGAGAACTTAGGAAATGGCAAACGAGCTTTCCAGGGTATAGCTATATCATTTCTAGTTGATTATCAAAACAACATTGGAAGTAGTTCAATTAAAAAGCAAATCAATGAAACACTGAGGTAGTAACAGCCAAAAATATACCCCGGGAATGGCCAAGCTTGAAATCTTTTGGCTTATGCTTTGAAACACTAGTTTCTTGCCCATCAGCAGACAGAACAACCTGTACCTATACCATGGCAGTGAACAACACAGTTTTGTCTCAAGAAACAGCTTCTCATCTCTGATCATTCACAGCACATTACATGCTTTAGTTCAAGAGGGAAGAGAGAGGATTACTCTAAGTCAGAAGATAGTGCCTAAAATGTGAAGGCAGATGAAATCAGGAATCTCCCCAAACTTGGCCCAGCACATTGAAATTAGTCACTGTCTATAAAGAAACTGCCAAGACTGCTGAGGATGTGAAAGTTAATACCGTCCTGATGTAAACTGTCAGTCCACAGCCACTCCCCCTTGAAAGCCATGCTAGAATGCTGATTTCTACCAAAGTTCTTCACTTTGGAATAGGATTTCTTAAGTCTGAAACTGCTCATTCTCTGGTAGACTTCCTTACTGTGAGGTGTTTAGTTTAGTGTGGTGATGTAACTCAGATAAATGAATTTTTTTTTTTTGCACTTCTGAAATAGCTAAAGAGTTCTCATTAGCCTTACACATATGATGGCGTGAGATGAAATATAAGGTAAAAACTGTTCACTGTTTGGTTTTGATCAGGGTTAAAGCTAAGTTGCGTGTAATTCTTGTTAGTCTGTGCGACAGAACATTTTTATATGCTCCTGTCAGTAAAATGAACAATCAACAGTAAAGGTAAATTACTATAGAAAGTAGATATAAAGAGAACGATCTTCCTAAAAAACACATCAACAAATAATCATAAGGGATGACAAAATCATTACCTCTGCTCTCTGTGTTCTGGGAAAAGCAGTTGATTTTTCTATGGCATAAACATCCACCAGGTAAAGACAGGCTCCTTGTTCGCGGTCCAGAATGGCTGCAGTCTGAATTATGCCAGTTTGTCGTCCAATAGTAAAGAGACGTCCCACGGTTTTTTCTTCACAGCGGACTGAAACAATATAATACTCCACTGGGGCTTCAGATCCTCTAGGGCTAGCTGCTTCTATTGATATCACATTGGTGCCAATGGGTTCTCCTTCCTTCAAAATAGTTATATATTTGGGTTGTGTAAAAACAGGTCCATCAAGGCCCTGAAGAATGACGGTCAATTCAGTGGTTGATTTCCTCCTTTCAGGGCCAAGGTCTGTTGCTGAAACTATGAGATTATAGATCAGCTGAGAGGGCACCAGCGCTGAAGCCACTCTCAAGTCTCCACTGTAACGATCCACAAGGAAGGTGTCTGTGTCCCCATTGATGATCTCATACTCCACCTCTCCATTTGCCCCTTCATCTGGGTCGGCAGCCATAATTGTCGTCAGAACAGAACCAATCACAGCTGAAGGGTCGGCAGCCAGGGCATTTTGCGATATAAACATTGGAACGTTGTCATTGAGGTCTGTAACCAAAATGGTCACGTTTTTCAAAGCATACCGTCTAGTTTCAATAGGCACAGCTTGGTCATTGGCTTTTACAGTTAACTCAAAGAGATTAGCAAATTCCCGATCTATTTCAGCATTTGTATAGATAGTGCCTTTGACTTCATCTATGCCAAAGTGGTTGCCCCTTGGCATCTGTTGGATGATCGCATAGCAGAGTTGCCCATTAATGTCTGCATCAGGGTCATGTGCAGTCACTGAAATGACAGATGTTCCAATGGGAATGTTCTCAACAATAGACTTGAAAATATCCCCAGGAGGGAAGCTAGGAGGATTGTCATTAAAGTCTCTCACGTGTATAACCACTGACATTGTAGATGAACGAGGAGGCCTTCCTTGGTCTTTTGCTGTTATATTTAATTTGTACAAAGACTGTGTTTCAAAGTCCAATTTTTTGGCAAGAAAAATACTCCCAGTGTTTGGGCTAATGCTGAAAGTTCCATGATTGTTAGTCCCAGTAATACTGTAACGTAAGTCAGCATTGTCACCTGAATCTGAATCAGTTGCAGTAACAGAGGACACGAGTTCACCAATTCTCATGTTTTCCAAAACGTCAACAAATAGTGTTGATTTAGGGAAAGAAGGGGTATTGTCATTTTCATCTAAAATATCAATATTTAAGGTACAAGTCGAATTGAGGGAAACTGCCCCTGAATCCACTGCTTGAATTACAAGGGAATAGGCAGGTGTTGCTTCATAGTCTAACTTGCCAATAAGTGTCACCTGACCGGAGGTACTGTCTACAGCAAACTGTCTTTCTTCATTTCCTTTTATTACAGAATAATGAATAAGTCCATTATTACCTTCATCAACATCTGAGGCAGATACTCTTAAAACCTGTGTCAGGTTGGCTGCTGACTCTGATATTGTCGCTTGGTAAAAGTCTTTTAGAAATTTGGGAGCGTTATCGTTTATGTCCTTCATGTAAACATGTACTGTGGCCTGATCCTTGAGAGGCTGAGGGAGCCCCTGATCTGTTGCAGTGACTGTAAAGCTAAACACTGCAGTCCCTCTCCGCCTCATAAGAGACTCCCTGTCAAACTGATGAGTATTTGTGATTTCCCCACTAATTGCATGCAGCTCAAAATCTGGCTGCACCCTTTCAAAAGAATACCTTACTTCTCCGTTTGGCCCAAAGTCTTTATCTATAGCACTTACTTTGCCCACAAACGACCCAGCTCTCTGTTCTTCTTCAAAGTAAAATGTGTAATTGGTACTGTTAAAAAGAGGTCTGTTATCATTTACGTCTTCTAAAATTACAGTAACATTCACAGTAGCACTAAGGGGTTCCACTGCTCTGTCAGAAGCAACAACCAGTAAAACATATCTGTCTTGAAGTTCACGGTCCAGTTCACTTTTTATATACAACTGACCATCTGGGAATATGCCAAAAGCATCCCCTGTATTGCCTTCAGCAATGCTGTATGCAATTTCACCATTTGCTCCTGAATCCTTATCAAAAGCTTGCACTTTAAAGAATCGAGAATTCACAGGTTCTGACTCAGAAAGGGTGACCTCATAAGAAAGTTGGTCAAACACTGGTGGGTTGTCATTTACATCATGGACATAAACTGTTAAGATGAAACTAGAGGAGAGCTGGGGAACACCCACATCGGATGCCAAGATCTCTATCTGGTAGGAACCAGCGTGAACATCCAGGGGTCCTAGCAGACTAATATTACCATTCCTTTCATTGATAGTAAAGAGGTTCTTGGGGTTTTGCTTCAGGCTATAGAGTACCATGCCATTGACACCTTCATCAGGGTCCGCAGCTTTGGCTTGGAAAATGCTGTGACCTGCCTGCCAATTCTCTACCACATTCACACTCTCTACTGCCTGAAGGAAATGGGGAGAGTTGTCATTTAAATCCTTAACTGTTATGTTAACCATGGTGTCTCCAGTCACTGTGCCCCCACTGGCCACTACTTTCAGCTGATAAAACGATTGCTCTTCTCTGTCAATCACACTTGCTGTGGTAAGCTGCCCAGTGACCTGGTTGATAGCAAACATACCTTTCTGATCCCCAGAAGTAATGAGATAACTGATGTTGGAATTGAGATCCATGGTGGACGCAGACACGCTACCCACATGATATCCCAGAGCCACATTCTCAAAGACCACGAAGCTGTAGGCAGCCTGGCTGAATACAGGTGGGTTGTCTTGAGTGTCCAATACAGTGATGGTTACTATTGCCTGGTTTGGAGACTGTAAATTGCCACCATCAGTAGCCACTATTTGCAACTGGTAAGCAGTTTTTTCTTCTCTGTCTAGGGCCATTCTTGTAGAAATTACCCCACTCTGAGCATTGACCTGAAACCGAGACCTGTCCCCAGCTGATATACTATATTTGACAGTTCCATTGAGACCCAAGTCTGGGTCAGTGGCAGACACTGTGGTGACGTAGCTACCTCCAGGCTCATTCTCCTGAATATGAGCAAAGTACTGGACTGGGTAGAACACAGGGCTGTTGTCATTAATATCCAGGAGGCTCACATTTACTCGAGCCATTGATGACTGGGGAGGTGAGCCCAGGTCTGTGGCCAGAACCAACAGGGAGTAGAAAGCTTGCTCCTCCCTGTCCAAGGAGGAGATAGTACTCAACCTGCCCGACACAGGATGCAGGCGGAAGGACCTCTGGTCAGTCTCAGACTCTTGGAGGGAGAAACGCACTGTCCCATTGTCACCCAGGTCCCCATCAGTTGCCCCAAGGACCAGTAGTTCAGTCCCTGTTGGGGCATTCTCAGCCACAGACACATCATATCCTTCCAGCTGGGTAAATACTGGCTTTTCATCATTCACATCCAGGAGGGTGACTACAAGCTGGGCATAGGAAACCTTGGGGTGAACCCCCTGGTCCCGAGCACTGATATTCAGTACAATCTGGGAAGCGAGTTCACGGTCCAAGCCCCCAGCAAGCCCAGTGGTCACCAGGCCGCTGTGTTCGCTGATGTGGAACCAACCTAGTCCATTCCCAGAGACAATGCTGTAACGCAGATTAGCATTGAGACCAGAGTCGCCGTCAGTGGCAGACACTCCACTCACATAGCTTCCCGGGGGCGCCTCCTCGCTCAGGTTCACTCTGTACACTTGTTGGGCAAAGACGGGAGGGTGGTCGTTGATGTCATTGACGAAAATCACCAAGCTCGCCACGGAAGAGCGCGCCTGAACCGCGGCGCCAGGGGGCGCCCCGTAGTTATCAGAGACAGAAACTGTTAGGTTGTAAGAAGGGATGCGCTCCCGGTCCAGGGCGCTGGCTACTTTGATGAGGCTCAGGTTCGGCACTTTGCTGCTCTGCACCTCAAAGTGGCGCTGCTCGTTGCCCCCAAGAATCTGCACAGAGATGTTCCCGTTGGCCGCGGGGGAGTCCGCGTCCGTCACGGTGAGCAGAGCCACCACCGTGCCCACCTGAGCATTCTCATCTACCGAGGCGTAGCGTGAGGTGGCAGGGAAGTAGCGGAATTTCACCACAGGGTCGTTGTCGTTGACGTCCAGCAGCTGAATCAGCGCCTCGGCGCGCCCAGTGAGGGAAGGCACGCCTCGGTCCATAGCCTGCACGGTAAGCGAGTACTGGCGCCGGGCCTCGAAGTCCAGGGGCTCCCGCACCGTGATAAGCCCAGTTTCGGGGTCCATTTGGAAGGGGGTCCCCTCGTCCTGCAGCCGGTATCGGATATCCGCGTTGGTGCCCTCGTCCGCGTCCGCTGCCGCCACCTGGAGGACGCTGGAGCCCACCGCCGCGTCCTCAGGCACCCCCGCCTGGTAGTGGGAACTACCAAAAACCGGGGGGTTGTCATTAATGTCCTGCACAGTTACGTTTACCTGAAGGTAGCCCCGCCGCTTCGGCTCCCCCTTGTCCTCCACTTCCACCAATAGTTGGTACTGCGGCGTGACCTCGCGGTCCAGCCCGCCCTTGGACACCAGATGCAGGAACGCGCCCTCGCCACTCGGGTTCAGGGTGATGTCCAGGCGGAAGCGACCCGCCTCGTTGCCCTGGACGATGCGATAGGACCGGTGGTCCACACCATTGGAGCCGATGTCTGAGTCGGTGGCCGTATCCAAGATGACTTGCCGCCCGCTGCTACTGTCCTCCTTGAAAGTGACCACAATCGAGGGTTCAGGGAAGACCGGGGCGTTGTCATTGAGGTCCCGCACCAACACTCGCACTTCGGTGGGGTAGGTGGGTGAGCTGGAAAGCACCACCAGGTTGATGACGTCGCTGGGTAGGCTCTCGCGGTCGACGGTGGCAGTGGTGTACAGGGCCCCGGTGCTACTGTTTATGGCAAACAGGGCGTGGCTTTCGCTGAGTCGGTAGGTGAAGCCTGGGCGCGTCTGGATGGTACCCACCAGCGTGCCGGGAGGTTGCTCCTCCAGCACCTCAAACACCTGGCGCTGCTCGGCCCCGCTGACCCGGGCCGGCCGCGGTAGCAGTGACAGCAGCCAAAAGACGCGAAGAAGCTGAAATAATGACAAAGTGGGCAGCGGAAGCCACGGGCGGCCAGGAGCCCTGTGTGCTGCCACGTCCATGGTCCTGGCTCCCTGGAACGGTGTGATAAAGAGAAGGAAGAGGTGAGGCAAAAACGGGTGATAATGACAGGGATCAAGCAGGCACCAGCAAACATGCAGCCGATGTATCTGTCTGAGAGCTCCGCTATTTCAAAGAACCTCCAGTCCAGCAGAAGCAAGTCGCATCAGCAAAAGGCTCCAGGTAGCCATTTGGACGCTTCGCGCGGAGAGATGCCTTGAGGAGAAGCGGCAGGGCACTCCTCGGGGCACTCCTGTTGGTTGCCGAGTCCCCCGAAAAGTTTCTCAAACCTCCTATATTTTCCCCCTTCACTTTGTTTTCGAATCCAGAAAGTCTGAGCGTTTTCGGCTGGGTGGATGTGAGCTGGAAGAGGTTGCCTGTATTTAAGGTATATGAGGAATCATTGCAAACAATTGTCTTCAGAAACTTTAGAACTTACCCAAGGCGAAGAAACTGAAGAGGGAAGGACAAACGTCCGTAGCCGTGTGTGGAAAGAACAACTGCGCACTGGGGAGGGGGCGATGGGGAACCTGGAGATTATCAAATTGCTTTCCCAAAAGCTGGGGACGAGGGATTTCCTCGAGTCCCCTCTCCTCAAGAACAAGGCTGCAACGCCCCTCCAACAGGGCTGCAGAAGTGGCCGCTGAGGCCCAGGCGGCGGCGTCTGAGCGCGGGCAGCTAGCAAACTGCGTTCCAAGCGCTCGCTTTGGCGCTAGGGTTCCGGTACCCGGGAGCGCTCAGCTCCGTCCCTTCTCCTCCAGCAGGAGCCGCCGCCGCCCCTGCTGCGGCTTCGAGCCCTTAGTCGGGCACAGGCAAAATCCAGCGCTCCTCAGCATTTTTTTTTTTTTTTTTTTTTTTTTTTACCTCTGCCGGGACGCCTGCCGACCCATTATTTGTACATCCAAATCGAGCGCAGGTCCCGCTTTCTTCTCGGCCTCTCCGGGGTCGGGCAAGAGCAGCGCGCTGTCCCCGAGTCCCCCCCCCCTCACCATGCCAGGGGGCTCCTTCTCCGGCGGCCCCAGTCAGAAGCCCACTCTAGTGCGCCTCGCCCCTGACCTCCTGCCCTTTCCTTTTATTGTCCCGTGTCAGTTTCACTTTGTAATCCACAAGGCTTTTTGTTTGGGGCGGGGGGGTGGTGGGTCCCTCTTTCTCCTTCACCGTTGGCGGTGGAGGCGGGGAAGTCGGCGCTGGGCTCTGGCGGCGCCCGCGGCAGCTCGGGACGGCGGCTGTCAGCGCTCTCCCTCTCGCCTGCCCGGGCTGAAGGTTGTACCGCTGTGGAGCTGGAGCTCCGCGAGCCCCTCTCAACCTCCGGCTGCTCCCTCACACTCTCCCCGCCCCTTCCCCGCCGCACGCGCGCGCGCACACACGCGCACACGCGCGCACACACACACACCGCGTTGTCGAAACACAAACAGAGGGGGAGGGAAGACCGCGAGCTGGAACAGGGCTCAGAAACTTTGCTCGCCACTCATTGATCCCCGCACTTTAGTTTGCCCGGACTCCCCCCTAGCTCCCCGTGCTGTCACCTACTGCCCCTCCCTCGCCCCAGCCCCATTGGGCCGGAGCTAAAGCAGCCCCGCCTGGCACTCCTACCGCGAGCGCTCTCCGACTTCTTCCGCCTCCGACTGGTTTCTCGGGATGCTAATCACTCCAGCCTCCCGGAGGACTGTAGGCTGTCGGGTGTGGGAGCTCGGCGAGTAGGAGGCGCTGAGAAGGGGGTGGGGTGGGGTTCCCCCCCCTTTTCTTTTTTCTTTTTGGTCACATCTTGGCGGGCATCTGAGCAATAACAGCAAAAAGCTGCCGCCGAATAGATGGGGGTGGGGTCAGGTTTGCAGATAAATAACTTTAGTGATGGGTTCTGGGGGAAGACCGTTAGGTTGTTATGCTAGTAATAACTCAGGGGTAAGGGGGGGGTCGAGGGAAATAAAAGAAAGGCAGGGGGTGAAGGTCTATTAGAGCGGGAAGAAAGATTAAGCAAAGCCTGTCTGGGAATGCAGAGCGCAGATTTGCTTTAACCGTTTCCTGCCCCTTCTCTTTCGATGAGAGGGGAGGGAGTTGCTCTACAGTATGATCCGGCAGCATCCAAACCAAATCTTCCCCATTCCTCCTCTGTCTACAGAGCGAGCTAATTGCAGTCCAGATCTAACCCTAAGCCTGTCTCCACTTCCAGGTGAGTAGGGGCACCAAGGCCTCGGTACCGACCGCACTTTGGATTTCCTATAGGAAAAGCCAGGGGAACTCTGTTTTGTTTCCTCTCCCAGATGGATCCCAGGTGCCAGTAGCCAAACCTTAGAGTTTCAACAATAACAATGGTAGCCCTTTGGAAAGATGGAGGTCTCTTCCTATTGCAAAGTTTGGAATTTTGATCTCCGTTGGAGTATTTCCCCCTAGACATTTTAAAGCCAAAGGAATCCTGATGAAGGTTTCTTTCTTTTTGCTTTGGTTTGGTTTTTATCTGGGGAAAAGACAGATATGAGGAAATAGAAATAAATAGAATGAAATTTAAATTTTAAAATTACCCACGTGCCACGCAAGTCACTCAAGATTACTGTAGCTAATTTTTGTGGTATTCTTCAAAGAAAAAAAAAGGGGACTAGGAATCAGGTCAGTATTATTTCCCCTTTAAGGACAACCGTTTGGAAAATAAGAATTTAAGCCAAGTAATGCAAATATAGGGCATGTGTCATACGTTTCAGCCACAGTGACCCCTCCAAATTTAAAACTGAGTTCGGAGATGATTCAGCCATGAGTAAATACTGCCCTCTGCTGTTCTCTGTCCATCTTACATTTTTAGCAGTCTGGTTTCTTGCTTAAAATTAAATGCAGAGACTAGAAGGATCTGGTTACAAGGCTAATTCCTCCTTCTTGCCTAGGGATAGTAGCAAAGAAAAAAAATCTTTAGGAATCTCCTAGTGCCTTTCTTTACTTACGGTTAAAAAAAAAAAAAAACTTTTTTAAGCAATAAGGCAGAGAGAAAATTCAAGTCCTCTGATCCAGACAGCCTGTAGCCCAAAACTGATATATGGAAACATGAATGGTAAAAACTCTATCACCAATTCCTTTGTTTAGGTTAGAATATTTACTTCTGCATTTTCCTCTACTGTAGATACTGATGTATATGGTACATGTAATGGGTGAATTGGAAACAGACAAGAAAGTTAAATTTCACCATTTTTGTATTTTTAGGCCTTGAAAACTTGTGAAAGAATTGGAAGCTATTCTTTTAAAAGAGAGATATTTTTAAGCATTTTCTCAAAACTCATATCTCTGCCAATAAATTACAGTCTTTATTTTGATTTAATTTAACACACAAAGATTTGTTGATTAACTAAAGTGAAAGCAGAAATTTTTACAAACCATGGCTATGATGTGTGATTTTAAGAGGGTTTTCTTACTTGTATGATATTGTTTACTAATGTGCCACAGTTCAGTCATTCAGGTAGGAAACAGTAGAAAGAAAACATTTAGATACTTGTAGGGGATCAGGTACTTTTTTCTGTTTACTTGTTTGTTTGGAAAGCCTGTGGGATCATCTTCATATTTAGTCTCAATAGTATTAAATTTTCATCCCTTATGAGTGAATTTAATATTGGGGAAATGGGTAAAAATCATTCATTTTGTGGAATAGGAAGTGTAATATATATTTTTAAGTAAAAAAGCAAGATATGACAAAGTTAAGTAATACAAAAAATGTACATATATTCAGTACATAAAATAATTTTTTGAACATTCTGAATGAAGACTATCAAAAATGATTTAGACAATGGCATGGTTATTCAAATAAATGGAAACTTTCCTTGATAACTACATTAAAGTAACACATTCGTTTATAGATAAAACCTACACATAAAATTACAATCTATGTACGCATAGGTACATAATTTAAGGTATAATATAGAGAATGGTTTTAATGAAAGACAAAGAATAAAGCTTTTATTATATTTAATTTTTCTCCCTTGGATTTCAGAAATTCTAGTAATATAATGCATGATAAAAAGTAAGGATGCCCCCAACAAAATCAAATCAAATCAAATAAAGACACATTGTAATTATATGTGTGAAAAAGCAAAGTTTATTTTTGCTTTTCCACCACAAGCTTAATTATTTTAAGAAAAGGGTTATTTAATGAAAACTTTCAATAAACATAAAATTACATGCTTCTAAGAGAGAAGATATTCATCAATTTTAGTAAACTGTTGGGGAAAATTGTATTTTTTTATGTCCAAGCATGAATGAAACTAGAGAACACAGCTCATTTGAAGTTTAGAGCATACATTAAAACAAATAGTTTTTGTAAGAATTTGTCATCCTGGTCTGTACACAGTTACCATCATTACTTCATTAAATGTCTGAAATTACTTTCATGTTTTAGACCCTAGGTAAAGAAGCTTAGGTTAATCATACTCTACAATTCATATCACATTAGCAACATGGTCCCAGAAAAGGATTCTCCCCGCTGCTTCTTCCTTTCCATTCCTCTCTTCTCCCCTTCCCTCCCCTCCTCTCCCTTCCTCTCCCATCCTTCTCCTCCCGTCCCTCACTTTACTCTTTATTGTACTTTGCTCACCTTACCTTATTCTGCTTTACTCTTTTCTCCTTATCATTCTTCAGTCCTGTTATAGGACTCCCAGAGGCAAACATTCTAATAAGTGGAATGTATACTTTTTGGTTCCATGCTTTTGCAAAATATGTATTATTTAGTTGTCCTGTATTTTAAATTGAGATAAATGGTTTGGGTTATATTGTGTATGTGTCTCATCCTCTTTTTTATCTTTCTACAAAGAGCTATTTTTAAGGTTTACACATGTTGTTATGTGTTCCTCTAAATTATTGTTTCTGACTTTTGCCTTTTACTGTAAGGCATGTATCCATAACTCTTAACCTGTCTATTTACATGGTTATAGGCATCCAGGTTGCCTCCAACTCCCTGACATCAAAGATTAGTCTGCAATGAACATCCTTGTAATTGTCCTCAAAAGGAAATGAATAGTTTAAGGATATGTAGTGGGGAATGGAAGAGGCCTCCATTCCATATCTGAAATGAAGAGCTGATTGTTTGCTAAACAAGAGAGAGTTGTGTTTGTGGGATACAGTGTTTCTGAGCAAGAGCACAACTGATCCTAGGATCGGGAAGCATGGAGTTCAGAGATGCCAAACTTTCAGAAGTAGGAAGGGTTAGATATTGGTTAACTTTTGAGTGTGGACTTGAAATTAGTAGACTGTAGTTTTTGCAGATTGGCTAAATTTCATATTTGCGATTACCGATGTGAATTTAACATGATTTGGGATGGGTTTAACACTGGTTCTTATAATTGGCTATTGGTATCATTGACACAGGTGGATAGGATTTTTGTCCTTATTTATGTTATTTCTCTTACTCTTATATCTGGCTCTGTTGCTTTCCAACCTCTTTTGCTAAATGTTTAACTCAGTATTTTAGACTTTCTTATTTCCTGATAAATATATTTAAAGCTATAAATTTCCCTCAAAGTATTGTATGAGCCTTACTCCACAAAACATTAATTACAAAATGCTACGTGTAATGATTTCATTTTTATTTAACTTTAAATATTTACTAATTTTATGGTTTCCTCTGTAGCACAAGATTGTATTTAATATATAAATACATTTCTAAATATGTGTTGAGTAGTAAAGAGCCCTCTCCTTCAGCAATCCTGCTGCCTTTCACCACCTTCCCTTTGTTACTATTTCTTCATTGTGTTATATTCAAAATATCTGTGATACAAAGGGAAGGTGCCTGCCATCTGGTGGCATTTCTTCAAAGAATTCTATCATTCAAGTGGCACGGAATACTCATGTGAAGGAATATATGATAGCAATGAAGAGTGCTCAGTTTTAATTTGTAAGTGGTTTTCACTTACTTCTGCTTCTCATTCTTCTGCATTTCCTCCTTCTTAAAGGTTGACTGTGAAACATTTTTTAATTGCAAGGTTGCTGAACACATCCCAGATGGAACAGTAACTATGCATGTCTAAGAATTCAGCATGCCAGTGTACCACAGTCATTTTTAACACAAATTCAGAACAAACAAAAAAAGTGTTAAATATCAAAAAACAGAACAAAACAAAGTATCTGTGATTAAAAAAAAAAAAAGTCTTCAGTTTCTGTCCTCTCTTCTTATCTTAACCCACTCCAATCAGTTTTACCCAAAGCGATCCTCTGAAATTTTTCGTATCAAGGTCTCAGTTGATCACTTCCTTCTCCTTGATTAACTTTATTCATTTCCCCTCCAGGATGCCATCCTGCCTCATCTTTTCAGTCTCAGATATTTTACTATGTAGTACCTCAGGGCTCATGGGACAAACTGTCACAGTCCATTCTCTAAACTCTGCCTCTCGGTGATCTCATCTTGTAGCAAGTCTTCAAATAAGTTGATTACACTCAGAAAAGAATGTGAACTGTGCAGTTCATGGGTTCAGTGTTCTGTCCACATCCATTAAGCTGTGGTTAATTATGCTATTCAGATCTTATATATCATTACTGATTTTCTGTTGGCTTCATGTATTGATACTAAAAGAGGCATGGAGGCATGTTAAATCTGCATTATGATTGCAAATTTAAATCTCCTTATAGTTATGTAGCTATTCTTGTTTTGCATATTAAGGCATTTTACTATATATTTTATATTTTATTTATTCCTCATTTTATATGCTTATATATTTATAAGTACATATATATAATTTTATATATTCATCATGAATTAAACCTTTTCTAATTAAGATGTGACTCTCTTTATCCCAAATAATGTATTTTCCTTAAAGTCTATTTTTGTCTGATACAAGTACAGGTAACCAGCATTCTTTGGTACTATCATGACAGATTTTTTTCCTATCCTTTTGCCTCGTATTGTCTGTACCCTAATGTTTTAAAAGTCTTTTTGACACAACATTATATTTGAAAATGCATTCACTGATTTTTTTTTTTATCATCATTGCTTCTTAACTGGAGCGTTTAGTCTATTTACATTTAGTAAAACTACTCACATTCCTGTTTAAATCTCCTATCTAACTTTGTGTGTTGCTATTTTTCTCTAGTTTTATCTTTTTGTTTATTTCTGTGCTTCTTTCCTTTTTTAAAATTAATTAGATATTTCTTTCACTTTCTGCTACTACTTTGGGTGATATATGCTCTGTTTTGGCTATTTTCATTTTACTTCAAGAAATTAAAAAAATATTCTTCTCAAAGTCTTAAATAGTTCAATGCCTTAAGGAAAAAGGACACTTCTTGAACAATACATTTTCATTCATTTACTTCTCAATTTACCTCTTAATTTGCTGTTGCTTTTTAATTATTTATTTAAATTTTAATCTTGCATAACATTTTTATTTTTAAAAAGGCAATAATGTATTTAACACAGTTTGTTGTGTTTTGATCTTTCCTCTATCACAAACATTCTATCCTGGATCTCTTGCATTCTGCCCAAAATATGTTTTTCTGAATTTCCTTTGGAATGGAAGCTGTTGGTAGAAACACATTATAGTGCCCCATTCTTGAAATATTTTTTAAGAATAAAATTATAAATTCAAAATTAATGAGTCATTTAGATATAAATTTTTTGTCATATGCCATTCTAGTGCAAATATGAAAAAAGGTATTTAAAGGAAATAAATTAGGGTATTTCTAATACTACACATTGATAGTTTAATTCACATGATTCAGAATCATCACTATATTTATCAGCACAATTTAATTATGCAGAAGTTTGACTTTCATTTTTCTGTCAATCTAATTCTTATTTCTTTTTAATCTCTTGCTCAAGGTAATCTGTCACTTTTCACTGATTCTTCCTGAAATGCCTCTGTATTTTTTATGTTTTGCAGTTTTGCTTTGGTATATGTGTAGGTGTAAAATGTTTTTGTAATCTTGCCTGGAAATTGAAGTCTTCATGATGCAAATCATTCTTTCATTATTTCTGAAAAATGTTCAGCCTTTATATTTGTATTTGCAGATATTACTCCTGGTTTCCTTCTCCTTGCTCTTCCTTCTGGTACTTTACTTAGACACATATTAGGACTTCTTACGATATCTTGTATATCTCAATTATCAGGTTAATATCTTCTCTTTTCTTTTCTCTATGCTTAATTTTGAATAATTTTTTCTGACCTGTCTTCCAGTTCACTAATTCTGTCTTTAGCTGTGTTTAACCTACTTTTAAATTCATCTATTTAATTATAAGTTTAATTACTGAATTCTTATGTGTTAACATCTTGATGTGTTTTGAAGTTAGCTATCCCCTTCAGATATTTTCAAGCTTGTTTTTCATTCCTTTGAACATGTTAAACATATTTTTAGATGTTATTTAGATAGGTATCTGAAGAGTCCAGTATCAGGCATATTTAATGTTTATGCTTTCCATTTTTATTGCTAGTTTTAGCTCATAGTAAATTGTTTCCTTGTGTGAGTATTTACGTTCAAACATGAACTGGTCTTTTTTTAAAAAATAAATTTATTTATTTATTTATTTCTGGCTGCATTGGGTCTTCGTTGCTGTGTGCGGGCTTTCTCTAGTTGCAGCGAGTGGGGGCTACTCTTCGTTGCAGTGTGTGGGGGCTACTCTTCGTTGCAGTGTGTGGGCTTCTCATTGTGGTGGCTTCTCCTGCTGTGTAGCACGGGATCTAGGCATACGGGATTCAGTAGTTGTGGCACACAGGGTCAGTAGTTGTGGCTCGCAGGCTCTGGAGCACAGTCTCAATTGTTGTTGTGGATGGGCTTAGTTGCCCCACAACATGTGGGATCTTCCCAGACCAGGGATTGAACCCATGTCCCCTGCTTTGGCAGGCGGATTCTTAACCACTGTGCCACCAGGGAAGTCCCTGAACTGGTCATTTTAATTGGTAAGTTATTTATGCTATTTGTTGAGGCTTGGGATTGGTGTGCTCTTGTAAAGAAGAGCTGAGTATGCTTCCATTAGGTTCTTGTGGGTTACTACTAGTCTGCAACAACTACTGTTTTCATTGAAGCTAAGATGGCAACAGCAAAAGAGCAATAACACTTTATGAATCACCAGGTAACACTGCCAAGTAAACCATAAAAAATGCTTTCTCATCATTTTGGAGTTTTATTTAAAGACAGTTTTACCCTCATTTAGATTGTTGTCATGTCATTCTTCTATATGTATGAGAAGGAAACTATAAGCAACATAAATTGAACAAGGCCATCTTAGATCTTTTTCACATTGAAAATCCAGCTCAAAGTGGTATAGCATTTATTGAAAAAGTGTTCCATTTTGTCTGTGATTTTTTTCTAACCTACTAACACTGCATGTTTGCTATATAGTCGATGATAATTAAGTCGCAATTGCTGCCAGGCCTTTAGCAGATATAATACACATCCTAACTGCTAAATATTAAAATAGGACCAAAAAAAGTTGAATCTTAGAATAATTAAATATGGCGAATTTACAACTTGAGGGGTTTTTTCTGCACCTCCTCAGTAATGTGATTTTGAGTGCTGCCTTGGGGCTTCAACTTCTTGGGGATGGTTTCCCCCTTCTCCACACCTCAGTCTAATCATTGCCAAGGCAATATTATTTTCAATATTTTGGAGAAGGCAGGGTAACTAGGTATATCTGCATAGATAACTAGTTATCTTAGGACTAGTTAACTTAGGGCTTGTGATTTAGGAGCTCCAGCTTTAATAAGAAAAGTTTCCTATTAAACTCCACACCTTCAGAGAAGCCTGGGCTTTTTCTCTTAGCTCTAACACTTTACCACACCTTAAAAGTCAAAGCTCATATTTGTGAAGTTTGGCAAATGTCCTTAAGGCAAAAACTACTTCAATGTTGAGCTTACCTCTATGGGTTCTCATCTAGACTAGATATGGTAATTCCTAACTCTCATATCATGTCAGCTTTTTGATCTTTTAAGAAAATATTTTAAAATTTAGTAATTTTAGTGGTTTTTAGTGGTAAATAATTTTTAGTGGTAAATTCTGGCATATTACCAGAATAGGAAGTCTATCTTCCTTATTTCTTCAAATAGTTTCATTTTTTCATTTTTTTTTTCTCCTTTGGGAAATCTTATTATTTGGTACTTATCCATAAGTCAGGTCTCTTTAGCTTTTCTTGCTGTTTTCTGGGAAAATTCCTCAATCTGATGTTCCAACTCACTAATTCGGTCTTCACGTATATCCAATCTACCACTGTTTAATCTTTTGTTCTCTTTATATCAACTCAGAATTTTTCATACTGACCAAATATTTATACTTCACTCATTTTTAAATGAAATTTAATTCTTGTTTTATATTGACAATAACTGTCTATCCATTAATTGTCTATCTGTGCTGAGGAGGAATCAAAGGCCAGATCTCAGTGTGTGAGTTTAAGATAGGGGTTGGCAAATTTTTTCTGTGAAAGGGAAGATAGTAAATATTTTAGGTTTTTAAAATCAGACAGTCTCTGTCATACCATTTAAACTTCCCCTTATAATGTGACAGCAGCTATAGATATTACGGAAATTATTGGGTATGGCTGTGTTCCAATAAAAATTTATTTACAAAAACAGGAATCAGGCCCAATTTGGCCTGCAGGCTGTCATTTGCTGACCACTGTTTTAGAGCATAAGAGATAAGCCTTGTGCTGAAAACTCCACCAGATGACCATTGCTGATCATTCCCATTTGTAATCTTTCTTTTACATATATATGTACATGTATATAGAGTCAGTATTTTGAATATGATTCAAAATTTCTGTCTGTTTTACAAACACTGCATTTCTTTTCTTTTTACTGACCTTTTGTAGTCTTAAATTTTAAACTTTGAGGTATAGTATGATTGGGAAGTGACAATCCCCCTAAATTGTAATCCATGGTCTTAGGGATTTTTAGAGAGTAAGATGGGATATTCAATACCTAAGGGCAACTCTTCAGAATGCATTTGTTTCATGTGAACACTGATGTCTTGGCTACTGCTGCCAGTTTCTGCAGTGAAGCAGGCAGTAATATCCTCCAGGCAACGTACGGTAGAGGCAAAAACAATTTTTTTATAAACACTTAACTTTTCTAGTCTCTATAAAAATTTTCTGGCCCTTATTACTTGGTACTTAGCTTTCTCCTTCCATTTTCCATATCCCCTTTTCATAATTTTTATATATATATATATAATTATACAATATATATGTTTGCCCATCTTTTTCTGGCCAGTGTTCAATTTCCAAAGATTGTGGAACACCAGTGTATGTAAATAAATCTGAAACTACATCATGGAAACTAAAATCATATTTTTTAACATCACACTTATGGGAGAAACAAAATGAAGGGTTAGCTTTAAAATCCTTCATAATATACTACATGTGAATATGTGAGCAAACCCACTGGAATGGAAATTGCTTACACTAAATGTGAGAGTAGGTTTCTGAATACTGTGGCATTTGCCACAAACTAGTAATTACCTACCATAATTTGGAGAAACTGCTCGGTCCAACAACTGTTTGTGACAAGCTACTCTTTTGTTAAATATACATATCTTGGGTTGGTTCTATTTTAATCTTTATTAGGTATAGGTATACAATTTATCTCAAACAAAAATATATTAACATGGGTAATAGTTAATGGCTGCATTAACATTAAGATGCTCTGATGTGTTGAATTTCATGCTAGAATATAAAGAGAATTAAGAAAATAGATACCTCTAATATATATATTTGTATATATATTTGTATGGAGAAGAGATAAGTAAACTGATATTATATTCACTCTAGGTTTACTAGACTTTTAACATGTGAAAACATTTGAAAATACAGAACAATTTGAACTGTATCTTCCATCAACAATAGGTGTATGGAGAATTAGGAGGGTCCTGCCAGAATAGTTGATTCTAAGAAAACAAATAATTTTTTTTTTGCATTTTTGAATTTTATATAATTTATATTTTTATACAGCAGGTTCTTATTAGTTATCCACTTTATACATATTAGTGTATATATGTCAATCTCAATCTCCCAATTCATCACACCACCACCACCCCACTGCCACTTTCCCCCTGTAGTGTCCATACGTTTGTTCCCTACCTCTGTGTCTCTATTTCTACCCTGCAGACTGGTTCATCTGTACCATTTTTCTAGGTACCACATATATGCGTTAATATATGATATTTGTTTTTCTCTTTCTGACTTATTTCACTCTGTATGACAGTCTCTAGATCCATCCACGTCTCTACAAATGACCCAATTTCGTTCCTTTTTATGGCTGAGTGATATTCCATTGTATATATGTACCACAACTTCTTTATCCATTCCTCTGTCAGTGGGCATTTAGGTTGCTTCCATGACCTGGCTATTGTAAATAGTGCTACAATAAACATTGGGGTGCATGTGTCTCTTTGAAATAAGAAATGTCTATTTAGGTCTTCTGCCCATTTTTGGATTGGGTTGTTTGTTTTTTTAATATTGAGCTGCATGAGCTGTTTATATATTTTGGAGGTTAATCCTTTGTACATTGATTCATTTGAAAACATTTTCTCCCATTCTGAGGGTTGTCTTTTTGTCTTGGTTGTAGTTTCCTTTGCTTTGCCAAAGCTTTGGAGTTTCATTAGGTCCCATTTGTTTATTTTTGTTTTTATTTCCATTACTCTATGAGGTGGATCAAAAAAGATTTGCTGTGATTTATGTCAAAGAGGGTTCTTCCTATGTTTTCCTCCAAGAGTTTTATAGTGTGCAGGCTTACATTTAGGTCTCTAATCCATTTTGAGTTTCTTTTTGTGTATGGTGTTAGGGAGTGTTCTAAATTCATTCTTTTACAGGTAGCTGTCCAGTTTTCCCAGCACCACTTACTGAAGAGGTTGTCTTTTCTCCATTGTCTGGCCTTGCCTACTTTGTCATAGATTAGTTGACTATAGGTGTCCAAGAACATAGTATATCTCTCCATCTGTTGGTATCATCTTTAATTTCTTTCATCAGTGTCTTATAGTTTTCTGCACACAGGTCTTTTGTCTCCCTAGGTAGGTTTATTCCTAGGTATTTTATTCTTTTTGTTGCAATGGTGAATGGGAATGTTTCCTTAGTTTCTCTTCAGATTTTTCACCATTAGTGTATAGGAATACAAGTGATTTCTGTGCATTAATTTTGTACCCTGCAACTTTAACAAATTCATTGATTAGTTCTAGTAGTTTTCTGGTGGCATTTTTAGGATTCTCTATGTATAGTATCATGTCATCTGCAAACAGTGACAGTTTTACTTCTTCTTTTCCAATTTGTATTCCCTTTATTTCTTTTTCTCTGATTGCCGTGGCTAGGACTTCCAAAACTATGTTGAATAATAGTGGCGAGAGTGGACATCCTTGTCTTGCTCCTGATTTTAGAGGAAAGGCTTTCAGTTTTTCACCATTGAGAATGATGTTTGCTGTGGGTTTGTCATATGTGGCCTTTATTTTCTTGAGGTAGGTTCCCTCTATACTGACTTTCTAGAGAGTTTTTATCATAAATGGGTGTTGAATTTTGTCAAAACTTTTTCTGCATCTATTGAGATGATCATATGGTTTTTATTCTTCAATTTGTTAATATGGTGTATCACATTGATTGATTTGCATATATTGAAGAATCCTTGCATCCCTGGGATAAATCCCACTTGATCATGGTGTATGATCATTTTAATGTGTTGTTGTATTCTGTTTGTTAGTATTTTGTTGAGGATTTTTGCATCGATATTCATCAGTGATTGATTTGCATATATTGAAGGATACTTGTATTCCTGGGATAAACCTCACTTGATCATGGTGTATGATCGTTTTAATGTGCTGTTGGATTCTGTTTGCTAGTATTTTGTTGAGGATTTTTGCATCGATATTCATCAGTGATTGATTTGCATATATTGAAGGATACTTGTATTCCTGGGATAAACCTCACTTGATCATGGTGTATGATCGTTTTAATGTGCTGTTGGATTCTGTTTGCTAGTATTTTGTTGAGGATTTTTGCATCGATATTCATCAGTGATTGATTTGCATATATTGAAGGATACTTGTATTCCTGGGATAAACCTCACTTGATCATGGTGTATGTTCCTGGTTCAGTCTTGGAAAGTTATACCTTTCTAAGAATTTGTCCATTTCTTCCAGGTTGTCCATTTTATTGGCATAGAGTTGCTTGTAGTAGTCTCTTATGATGCTTTGTATTTCTGTGGTGTCTGTTGTAACTTCTCCTTTTTGATTTCTAATTTTATTTATTTGAGTTCTCTCCCTCTTTTTCTTGATGAGTCTGTCTAATGAGGTAGGATTGTATTGCTATAAACTTTCCTTTTAGAACTGCTTTTGCTCCATCCCGTAGGTTTTGGATCGTCGTGATTTCATTGTCATTTGTCTCTAGGTATTTTTTGAGTTCCTCTTTGATTTCTTCAGTGATCTCTTGGTTATTTAGTAATGTATTCTTTAGTCTCCATGTGTTTGTGTTTCTTACGTTTTTTTCCCTGTAATTTATTTCTAATCTCATACTATTGTGGTCAGAAAAGATGCTTAATATGATTTCAATTTTCTTAAATTTACTGAGGCTTGATTATGACCCAAGATGTGATCTATCCTGGAGAATGTTCCATGCGCACTTGAGAAGAAAGTGTAATCTGTTGTTTTTGGATGGACTGTCCTGTGAATATCAATTAAATCTATCTGATCTATTGTGTCATTTAAAACTTGTGTTTCCTTATTAATTTTCTGTTTGGTTGCTCTGTCCATTGGTGCAAGTGGGTTGTTCAAGTCCCCTACTATGATTGTGTTACTGTCAATTTCCTCTTTTATAGCTGTTAGCAGTTGCCTTATGTATTGAGGTGCTCCTATGTTGGGTGCATATATATTTATAATTGTTATATCTTCTTCTTGGATTGATCCCTTGATCATTATGTAGTGTCCTTCCTTGTCTCTTGTAACATTCTTTATTTTAAAGTCTATTTTATCTGATATGAGTATTGATTTACTCCAGCTTTCTTTTGATTTCCATTTGCATG
>NC_041220.1:128593842-128611819 GCF_002837175.3 Physeter macrocephalus | reverse complement strand
TTACCATTTTCTTAATTGTTATATGTTTGTTTTTGTAGGTCCTTTTCTTCTCTTATGTTTCCCACTTAGAGAAGTTCCTTTAGCATTTGTTGTAGAGCTGTTGTGGTGGTGCTGAATTCTCTTAGCTTTTGCTTGTCTGTAAAGCTATTGATTTCTCTGTCGAATCTGAATGAGATCCTTGCCAGGTAGAGTAATCTTGGTTGTAGGTTCTTCTCTTTCATCACTTTAAGTATATCATGCCACCCCCTTCTGGCTTGTACAGTTTCTGCTGAGAAATCAGTTGTTAACCTTATGGTAGCTCCCTTGTATATTATTTGTCATTTTTCCCTTGTTACTTTCAATAATTTTTCATTGTCTTTAATTTTTGTTAATTTGATTACTATGTGTCTCGGCGTGTTTCTCTTTGGGTTTATTCCTCCTGGGACTCTGCGCTTCCTGGCCTTGGGTGGCTATTTCCTTTACCACGTTAGGGAATTTTTCGACTATAATCTCTTCAAATATTTTCTCGGGTCCTTCCTTTCTCTCTTCTCCCTCTGGGACCCCTATAATGTGAATGTTGTTGCATTTAATGTTGTCCCAGAGGTCTCTTAAGCTGTCTTCATTTCTTTTCATTCTTTTTTCTTTATTCTGTTCTATGGCAGGGAATTACACCATTCTGTCTTACTGTTTTTCTGGGGTTTTATCTTGTTCCTTCATCTGGTACATAGCCCTCTGCCTTTTCATCTTGTCTATCTGTGAATATGGTTTTTGTTCCACAGGCTGCAGGATTATAGTTCTTCTTGCTTCTGCTGTCTACCTTCTGGTGGATGAGGCTATCTAAGAGGCTTGTGCAAGTTTCCTGATGGGAGGGACTGGTGGTGGGTAGAGCTGGGTGTTGCTCTTGTGGGCAGAGCTCAGTAAAACTTTAATCTTCTTGGCTGCTGATGGGTGTGGCTGGATTCCCTCCCTCTTGGTTGTTTGGCCTGAGGCAATCCAACACTGGAGCCTACCCGTGCTCTTTGGTGGGGCTAATGGCAGATTCTGGGAGCACTCATGCCTAGAAGTACTTCCCAGAACTAATGCTGCCAATGTTCTTGTCCTCACGGTGAGCCACAGCCACCCTCTGCCTCTGCAGGAGACCCTCCAACACTAGCAGGTAGGTCTGGTTCAGTCTCCTATGGGGTCACTGCCCCTTCCCTTGGGTCCTGATGCACACACCACTTTGTGTGTGCCCTCCAAGACTGGAGTCTCTGTATCCTCCAGTCCTGTCGAAGTCCTGCAATCAGTTCCCACTAGGCTTCAAAGTCTGATTCTCTAGGAATTCCTCCTCCAGTTGCCAGTCTCCCAGGTTGGGAAGCCTGACGTGGGGCTCAGAACCTTCACTCCAGTGGGTGGACTTCTGTGGTATAAGTGTTCTCCAGTTTGTGAGTCACTCACCCAGCAGTTATGGGATTTGATTTTATTGTGATTGTGCCCCTCCTACCGTCTCATTGTGGCTTCTCCTTTGTCTTTGGATGTGAGGTATCTTTTTTGGTGAGTTCCAGTGTCTTCCTGTCAATGATTGTTCAGCAGTTAGTTGTGATTCTGGTGCTCTTGCAAAAGGGAGTCGACAGCAAATAATCTTGACCCACAGCTAACTTTTTATCTTTTTTCTATTTTAACTTTATTTGAGATGATGAAATATAGATTACTATAAGGTAACTTTATTTTGTGTTATTGCCTAATGAGCATTTCCTTGCCATTGTAATAATTTTTTGTAAATATTGTTTTATTGGATGGATACTATTTGTAATATGAATAGCCCAAAAATTATTAATTGTTCCTTCAGTGTTGACCTTCAGGATTTTTCCAGCTTATTTTGCTATTAAATGCATGCTTTGATAATTATCCCTCACTCCTCCAAACAAAATTTATTGAAAAGTAACTGTGTCAGGTACTTTAAAAGCTACAGAGGGAAGACAATAGTGAATAATACAGACACAGCTTCTGCCATGTTTAGTGAAATTGCAGAAATTTTTAAAAGAATTTTAACTTTTAAGGACCTTTATTACTTATTGCCAAGTCACCTTCCATAAATAATGTATCAATTTATAATTGAAACCAAAGTATATCAGAGTTCTCCTCCCAGCAAAACAAAGAAACAAATACATTTGAATATAACATGTCTTAAATCCTGGTCTATTTATGGGGGATTAAAAAGGTGTCTTCTTTCAACATGTATTTATATTATATTTTTCATATATTAGCTATTTGTTTTCCTTTTTTTAAAAGAAATTATTCATGTTTGCTGTCAATTTAATCAATTGGGGTCTCAGATCTATTTTTTTGGTTGTTGCTGATATTGTTAATCAATTTGTTCTCCTTTATAAACACCTACCTTTGTTTTAAATTTGTAATTATTTCCTTTATCCAGAGACTATTCATAAAACTTTAATTCTAGTTTCCTCTTTCTGCTCTTCCTCTACTTCTTTGTCCTAATTATGTTGTATCAATTGGCATAATGCCACCGGAGCAGGGCAGTTAAATAATTTTCTTTTCTCTGAATCTAGCATCATGTCTGAAATTCAGAAAGTGTTCAACAGAAGTCTGCTCAATTTCATCCAGATAGGATACCTAAAATTTTTAAAATATATATAATTTTTAAAAGCAGTAATAAGTGTTTCAAACTCTACAGTCTAAAACATTGTTTTCTAAAATGTGGTAAAAGGTGGTACTCACAGATGATTCCAGGGGGCTCAGAAGAGGGTATTGAAAAGAGTAAAAAACATGAGACATTAAAAAAAAAAAAATCAAAACACTATGGTGAGTGTTGTGGCTTGACATTCACCTTCCATTCAAACCTTCCAGCCTACCTCTAGTGTGCATTTCTAGAGGCTTTTCTTCAGACACCCTCTCATCCAGGGTTCTTCATGCAATGGTCCTCTATTTAAATGCAAGCACTTGGAATTTGTTAGGCAAACATGGGCAGAGGCCATCGTCATTTTACTTTAGCCCTTTCTCTGCCAGCCAGCACAGTCGTGGATGCAGTTCCACAGTGGTGTGCAAGTGTCCAGTCTATGTGTGTAGAGAACCAACAATTGTATCATTTGCTGTTGCCACAAATTCCTAACCCCTGAATCGCAGCTCCTATGGTGTGTTGGTGAAGTTAATTATTCCAATGGTGACCTCCTGTTTTTCTGCCTTGCTGATTGTGGCAGAAGTCACAGTGCCCACAGTGGGGCTTTTCTGTTTCTATCACCATGCCCCCAACAATTCTAAAAGCACCTAATTCCCTAAATGTTCTTCTTGAAACAGCTGGACTGCCTAACAGTTCCTGCAACTGGATGTTGACTAATACAATCACAAGTGATAAAAATTATTCCACTTTCATTTCTCTTTCAAGTAAAGGAGAAATTCTATGGTTAGAATCAGAATGTTTACCTCCTCTTTAACATCACATATCTTCCTTTTGGATAGAGAGTGTTCTAAGTGAATAGACACATATGAAAAGCATAATTGATGGAGATTTAATTAACATGGTACTGTTTGAATACAATATAGAGTCTCCTTAATTAAAGAAGATTAAAATCTAAAATGAGTCAGAAGTAGTGTGCACCATATAATTGGAATAAAAAAAATCTCAGGACTTGGCATATACTAGAAGACAAAGGAAAAATAACAGAGGATCTCAGTAGTACTTAAGCATTTTGACATTTTATGGTACTCAAAGCCCTTATTAAAAGAAAGAGTGCATTATCTGTACTATTTAGTTGGAATAGTCCAGATGTCTCTAGTCTTTATAAACATATCACAACATCTTAATCTTTGTTTATTTGAATTGCTCCTTGGTCATGCCTCTTTTTCATTCCATTCTTAATCACTGAGTCTGTGATTAAAAATGGCAAACATGTGTTTTGAGAGAAACTAAGCTGTGATTTTGGTTGTGGGTAGTAATTTCAGAGTGGCAGACATATTAACCCCTTCCTTTCCACCCTACTCATGAACTTATAACAAGACGCAAGGAAATAGTAAACACAAAAGAAACAAGCAAAGCATAGAAAAATGAACTACTTTTCAGTTCAAATATTTTTTATGGTTATACCAAGGAGAGGTTTCTGAAAGAACAAACAAAAGTGACAGTTTAATATTTACAAAACAATGTTCAGCTAAAATAACACAGACAATCACAGATAGGGTATTATTGTGGGTAAGACTCTTAATTTTTGCTCTTAAAGAAAGATCAGTTTTAGAATCTGACAATCACTGGATCCAATCCTACTGACTCTGCTTCTTCCTCTCTACAGGGTCAACTGTAAGTCGTTTCAGCATTCCACAATTGACTTCTCCATTTGTAAAATGAGAGAAATCAGCTCACATGGTAACTGTAAGTTGATTATCATCTATCAGAGCAAGAGACATACCTCAATTTAATTAGAAAAAGTTCTAGATAAAACTTAAATACTGTTAATCATACCTATACTGAGGGAAAATTGAAAATATAAGTTTAATTTTCATGGAAGAGAAACAGTTTTTTCATTTCAAAACAGCATTGCATAGTTATATGTATAGAATTTTAAGAATTATCATAAATTTCTAAAAACCTTGGAACAAAAAATAAAAATAATATAAAATAAATATATTGAAATATTTATGGGTGAAGTCAAATATTATAATATGGTTGTGTGAAAGACAATACTAATAGTGTATTTATTTTTAAATGAATTTGAATAAGTTCAATGGAGTAGATTCAGACAACAATTTGTTCAAAAATTTAGTTCAAAGGAAACAATAACCCATATAAAGTTGAAACAGAGCCTATATAAGTAGTCATAGCAACACACAGATAAATATTTCAGAAAATCTAAAAGTTTTGTTGGCTCCAAATTTTAAAAAATACGTTTAAAGAAATTCCATTGTCATGTTAATACTTTCGGTAAAACCACATACGTCCTGAGTTACTGTACTGCAACCAAAATACTACTCTATAGTCCTATCACTAAGTTTTTTGGGGAATCTATATATTGAATTTGAACTATATTTTATAAAAAAATGTTTTGTTGCTTTTGAGTCAGGAGATTGGTGGAAAGAAGTTTACATCAATCATGTTAGGGCAATAGTCCAAACTCTTTCTGATCCCCTGTGGGTCTGTGACATGTTTTTTCTTTTTTAAAGAATTTTCTTTTAAAGAAATACTATGATTTGAAATAAGCATCTTTGCTTTGATAACTTGTGTTTCATCTTTGCCTGTTGAAAGGTGCATTATGATTACTGCCTCATTGAAGACAACTGCTTGCAAATGGTAAATTTGTCTCTGTTTTTCAGCCCTTTTTGATGATTGCATTTATCATATAATTTCATAACTCAAGACATTAAATTGATGATATTAAGAAGATTGAATAAGATGATCTAAATGCCATACCAGTTCATTGCCAATTGTTCATTTCTTTAATAATTTTGGCAAAGTTTGAGATAATTTTGCTTGTTTGCAACGTTCTGTATTATTAATAGTTCAGTTTTGTTCTCAGTGAATTCTAATCCTTACAGTCCACCAGATATCTCTTAGAATTAAGTGCTTTCTTTCTATCTGTCCTGGAGGTACATTGTGATTTTCAGATTGATTGACTGATTTAATGAATGATGATAGAGAGCTGTATCTTCCATGCTGGAAAATATTGAAAATAGAATCAATGAGATAATGTCTGTAAAGTACTAAGTGCAAGGAAGAGTTCAATAAATGTTAGCTATTTTTCCTATTCATGAGGCAAAATTCAACAGGAGTGCTCATTTAGAGCAAATGAATAAAATCAATTACAGGAGTTATGTTCAGTCTTTAAAAAGAACATGGTAAAACTCAGTGTATTAGTTATCTATTGCTGCTTAACAATGATACTATAAACTTAGTGGCTTAAAACAGCACACATGTATTTCCTCAGAGTTTTTCTGGGTCAGGAGTCTGGGCACAGTTTAGCTGAGTCCTCTGCTTCAGGGTCTTTCAAAGTTGCAATCAAGGTGTTGGCCAAGTGATGTCCATCGGAGGCTCAACTGGGGAGGAATCAGCTTCCTAACTCACAGTGTTATTGGCAGAATTCAGTTCCTTTCAGTTTGCCAGACTGAGGACCTCAGTTTCCTGCTTGCTCTGAGATGGAGCCTACCCTCGGCTCCTTGCCACATGCTGTTCTCCACATGGCAGCTCACAACATGGCAGATTGCATCTTCAAATCCCGCAAAAGAAAGAGTCTCTTAGCAAGATGAGTTACAATCTTTTGTAATATATACACATAATCTAGTACATCATGTCACCTTTGGCATATTCTGTTGGTTAGAAGCAATTCATAAATCCCACCTACACTTGAGGGAAGGGTATCAGACAAGGCATGAATACCAGGAGCATGATGATGGGGGCCACCTTAGAGTCTGCTGACCACACTTCATGAGAACACAAATTACAAAGTAGTGGCTATATTTCTTGGTTTAAATTCATTAAAATCCTTCTTGCTGCCCTTATATTATGAAAAATAATTTTTTCTAATTAAAACACTTGAGGAAAAAGAACTCTATTGTAATTTTTAAGTATTATAGCACTGGAAGGAGATAATATGTTGGGTTTGCATAGCACTTTAGAGTTCACAGTGTATTGATATTTATAACTATTATTATTTCAGACTAGAAAATGGGCGGTAGAACTGATATTGATTTCAAGATTACAACACAGAGTTTAGGCTCCCAAGTGAAGCCTTAATTACAGCATCCTGCTGTGTATCTGTTGATGAATTCAATATGCGCCTCTCCTGATTTGGGCCATTCTTCTTAATAACTTTCTTAGTTAAAAATAATTCATATTGGATGGAATGGTGGGTAGGGGAGTGGGCAGCAACAGGCTTGCACTGTGGCCAGATAAGCTGTTGGGCCGGGAGAGTCAAGTGCAGAGAGCACTGTTATTGAAGTCATCAAGATGAAGGGCGTCACAGGTCAACTAGAAAATGTTTGCCAAGAATGAATTAAATTGGTGACACAGATCATTTCATTTCTTTGTTTGAAATACATGTTATGAACCATTTTCTGGAGCATGTCTACAAGCACTGTGTGCAAAAGATCTAGTGGTCAAGAGAATATTTTCACAGGGGACCTACAAACCAGAACACCATGCACAACTCGAAAATACAGCTGCCTTCTAATCTCAAATTGCTTTCCTCATAACTAAGACTGTATCTCCTGCCCCAGCAGTAAACAAATGGCACCCATGTTTCTTACAGACCCTTCTCTCTGGAATATTCTCTTCTTGAAGTATTCTCTTCTTGGTTGTAAAGCAGAAGTTACTTGGTGTCTATGAGTAGCCATCTTATAGCTCTTCATTAATGTGGTTCAGAGTAGCATTCATATGGCAATGACTTTATCAAGATGACACATTTAAGTCTATAGTGATCATCACTGATAATTCTCCAGATGGTGACTGTCCATAGGGGGGTTGGTATTTCTATCTTTCACCCACTAGCTGATCCCAACTTAGGTCAACTAGATATTCAGAGAGCATTTGCAAAATACAGGTGGAACCATAAACATAGTTGTTAAGTATTTATGTATCCATGGAGAGTTGAAACAGCAAGCCTTCTAAAACCAAAAGGTGCAGTACTGTATAAAAAGATAGTTAGCTTTATGAAAGAAAAATGCTCAACAGCATTAGAGTGTACACTGTGTGTTTGTTTGATAAACATAAATTAGAAGACCCTATGTAATTAGTTTTTCTCCATGAAATCCATCTGTATTTGATGAACTCATAGAGAAGATGCTATCTCATAAAAAGAAACTTGATGAACACCACGATAAAAGTCTTCAGGTTACAGAATTCCAATGTTTAAACTCCAATGTGCAAAGAACTTGTAAACTGTCATTCCTGTGCCTGCAAGAAGAGGAAGAAGAAACAGAAAATCAGTGAATTTTCTTGGAGTCATCAGAGACCTGAGATTATAAGGAAACGTGTTACCCTGAAATCTGTAGAGACAAGCAAATTCAGAGAGTCACAGATGAGATCTGCTGACCTGGAGCAGAAGCTGTTGGAGCCATAAACTGGTAGGGACACTTAAACAATGATTTTGATGAATTGCTGGAGGCTGAGTGTGGACTAGCATGAGAGGGAGAAGCCCATGGGGGCTGAGGTCTTGGACGACCCCCATACCTTCACAGATTTTAGCTCCAGGAGCACCCGCCTGGATTTTCCTAGTGCACATGCAAATTCTCTAACCTTGTGATTCTGCCTGGAGGAGGGGATATGAGTAATCATTGTGTAATATGTCCAGAGGATTCTCCCTAACAAAGGCCTACTTTTCAAGGGGAAAAATTTTACCCATAGCCTTATCCCAGGCAGCAGAAGGGAATGCTGCCTGACCCAGATCACTCTCGCCTTCCTGCCTAGCCTAGAGGGTGGAGGGAAGCTAAACAGTTACTGTGGAAATACCAGTCAGTGTTTTAGCCCAGAGTTTCAGGCACACTAAAAGACTGAGATTGAATCATAAGATGACAGTATTGGTCTTCTGCCCCACATGCTGGATTGCAGGAAAATGACAGTGTAATACAGCTGACAGAGCTGAAAGATGCAGACCTACCCTGAGGAGGGAGTACTGAGGGAAGCCCACAATGAGGAAGAGGGACAAAAATCAGGACCCCAGAGGAATATGAAGCCACTGACACCAAGAGCTACAGCAAACATTAAATAGGCCCAACTCGTATTCAGATTAGCATAAATCCTCACACTAAAAGCCTATTTCCCTCAATACTTATTCACCAATACAACATCACTGGCATTCAACAAAAAACTACAAAGCATACCAAAGGCAAGGAAAAAAAATATCTGAAGAGACAAAGCAAGCAACAGTACCAGACTTGGACATGGCACAAATTTTGGAATTATTAAAAAAAGAATTTAAAATAACAGTGAATTACATAAGTGCTTCAATTGAAAAAAGAAGACAATATCCAAGTATAGATAGCTAATGTAAGCAGGCAGGTGGAAACTCTAAGAAAGTATGAAAAGGAAATGCTAAGTATTAAAAACACTGCAACAGAAATAGAGAATGCCTTTAAACATCTCATCCGTATAGACACAGCTGAGGCAGGATTCAGTGAGTTTGAAGGTAGACCAATAGAAACTTTCCAAAATGGAGTGCAAAGGGTAAAGAGAATTTTTTTAAAAAAAGAATAGAAACTCCATGAACTTGGGACATTTCGAAAAGTAACATATACGTATTAGAATTGTCAGAACAAGAAGAAAGAGAATATGGAGCAGAAGAAATATTAAGTAATAATGGACAAAATGTTTCCAAAATTAATAGCAAACACCAAACTACAGATCCAGGGGACTCAGAGAATAACACAAATGCAAAACAAACAAACTCATAAAGACTACACCTGGACATATCATATTCACACTACAGAAGACCAAAGACAAAGACAAAAATCTGTGAAGAAGTCAAAGGGAGGGAAGGGAAACACCTTACCTATAGAGGAAAATAAAATAAGAATTACAGTGGACTTCACATCAGAAATTATGCAAACAAGAAGAGCAGAGTGAGATATTTAAAGTATTGAAAGAAAAAAAAGCACCTAGAATTCTACACCCAGTGAAATTACCCTTCAGAAGAATGTCCTTCAAAAGGATATTAAGACTGTTTATCTCTCTGTTGTGCATAGACACACACACACACACACACACACACACACAAACTTAGAGAATTCATCCCCAGCAGACCCGTCCTGAAGGAAATATTAAAAGAAGTGAATTGGAGAGAAAGGAAATGATGTAAGTCAGAAAACTCAGATCTGCATAAATAAGGAAGAAGGTTGGAGAAGGAACAAATGAATAAAAATAAAATATTTTAATTTTTTTATTTTAATAGATATATAACTGTTAAGGATAATAACAATGTACTGGGTGATTATAGCATTTGGATAAGTGAAATGAGTGACAGAAATGTTATAAGGAAAGGACAGAGGGATGGGGAATACTCTCTAAGAAACCTGTGTTACACGTGAAGTGGTACAGTGTTACTTGACAGTGACTTGGATTAATTTAAAATGTTTATTTCAAGCTCTAAAGGAACCATTAAACAATTTTATAGTAGTATAATTGATATGCTAAGAGAGGAGACAAAATTCAAATTATATAAAATGCTCAATGAAAGCCATAGAAAGCAGAAAAAAAAGGGGGAAATGGAAACAAAGTACAAGAAATATTAAAAAGTTACATATATGGGAGATATTAGTCCAACTATATCAATGATCATTTAAATGATAATGGTCTAAATGCACCAATTAAGAGACAGATTGACAGAGGGAATAAAACCATAAGTTGCCTATAGGAAACCCACTGTAAATATAAAGACTCAGAAAAGTTAAAATTAAAGGATGGAGAAAGTATAACATTTTTAACACTAATTAAAAGAAAACCAGAGTAGCTATATTAATTTCAGAGACAATGGACCTCAGGACAAGGAAGATTATCAGGGATAATGAGGGGCATTACATAATAATAAGGGGATTGATTCTCCAAGAAGATATAACAATCCTAAACATGTGTGTACTTACCAACAAAGCATCCAAATACGTGAAGAAACAAATGATAGACCTGAAAGGAACAATAGACAGACAACTATTGTAGCTAGAGACTTCAACTTTCCTCTTTTAGTAATCGATAGACAAAGGAAGCATAAAACCATTAAGGATATAATTGACGTGAACAACACTATCAATCAGCTTGAACTAATTTTCTCCAATGACTTCTTCTCAATCTCAAATGGCATTTGCTAAAGTAGACCATATAAGTGGTCATAAAACCCACCTTAATGAATTTAAAAGAATGGGAGTCATGCAAAATATGTTCTCATACAATAATGGAATTAAACTTGAAATAAAAAATAGATAGCTGGAAAATCCTAAAATATTTGAAAATTATACAACACACTTTGAAAAAACTTGGGTCAAAGCAGTGTTTCAAGAGAAATTTAAAATATTTTGAAATGAATGAAAATGAAAATATAACATCAAAATCTGTGGGCTGCAATAAAACCAGTGCTTAGAGGAAAACTTATATAACATTATACACAAAGAATGTAACATTAAATGCATGTACTAGAAAAGAAGATATAAAATCAATAACCTAAGTATCCATCTTAAGAAACCTTATGAAAAGGGGTTAATATTCAGAATATACAAAGAACCCCATAAACTCAACATCAAAAAAAGAAAAAAACCCAAATAACTCAATTTAAAAATGGGCAGAGCACCTGAATAGACATTTTTCTAAAGACATATAGAGGGCCAAAAGACACATGAAAAGATGCTCAACATCACTATTCATCAGGGAAATACAAATCAAAACTACAATGAGATATCACCTCATACCTGTCAGAATGGCTACCGTCAAAAAGACAAATAAGTGTTGGCAAGTATGTGGAGAAAAGGGAACCCTGTGCACTGTTGTGGAGGTATGTAAATTGGTACAGCTACTATGGGAAACAGAATAGAGGTTCCTCAAAAGATTAAAAATAGAGCTACCATGTGATCCAACAATTGCACTTATTGATATTTACCAGAAGAAAAAAAAATCACTAATTCAATTTCAATATGCACTCCAAAGCTCACTGCAGCATTATTTACAAACGCCATAATATGGAATCAAAGTGTCCATCTATAGACAAATTAATAAAGAAAATGTGGTATATATATATATATATATATATATATATACAATGAAATATTACTCAGCCATATAAAAATAAAATCTTCCTATTTGTGACAACATATAGATGGATGTAGAGGGTATTATGCTAAGTGAAATAAATGAAACAGAAAAGGACAAATACTGCATGATTTCACTTTTATAATGGAATCTAAAAACCAAAACAAAGGAATAAACAAAACAATGAATACAGACCCATAGATACAGAGAACAAAAGGGTGATTGCCAGAAGGGAGGGGTTAGGGGATAAAATGATAATGGTGATTAAGTGGTACCAACCTCCAATTAGATAATAAATGTCACAGGGATGTAATTTAAGCTAATATTAAACTGTTCATTTTTGAACTTTATCTCCTGTCTTACAGAGATTTCAATTCTGCTCTTATCCTCCTTAAAAGTGAATGGGTATTGGAATTATTGTACTCAATTTTAGCTTGCAGAATATATTTTTCTTAATTTTAATGGAAATTTTAAAACATACTAAAAAATACAGATAATATTACCTATCACCCAGCTTCAAAAAAAATCATTGACGTTGTGCTAATCTTATTTCATCTATCTCTTCAAAAATATTTTTAAAAGTTTTATCAGGTACAGATGTCAGATAATATGTCATTTCATTGATAAGAATTTAATACATATCTCTAATTCTTAAGGGCTATTCATTTTTACATATCCAGTTGCTATTACCACGCTTAAAATAAATTTAAAATGTTTCTTTAATCTTCAGATACCCCAAACCCAATGGTCCAATACTATTTCTGTACTTACTTTATGCTAAACATGATACTGATCATTTATTTAGATCATGTCACTTAATCCTTACGTAAGATTCATAGAGTATTGATACTCTATTTTTTAAAATTAAAGTATAGTTGAGTTACAATGTTGTGTTAGTTTCTGGTGTACAGAAAAGTGATTCAGTTGTACACATATATATATATTCTTTTTCATTATAAATTATTACAAGATATTGAATATTGTTCCCTGCGCTATACAGTAGGACCTTGTTATTTATCTATTTTATATATAGTAGTTTGTATTTGCTTATCCAAAACTCCTAATTTATCCCTCCCCCCTCCCCTCTTTGGTAACCATAAGCTATGTCTGTGATTCTGTTTCTGTTTTGTAAATAAGTTCATTTGCATCACATTTTAGATTCCACATATAAGTGATATCATATGATATTTGTCTGTCTTACTTCACTTAGGATGATAATCTCTAGGTTCATCCATGTTGCTGCAAATAGTATTATTTCATTCTTTTTTATGGCTGAATAGTATTCCATTGTGTATATGTACCACATCTTCTTTATCCATTCATCTGTCCATGGACATTTAGGTTGCTTCCATGTCTTGGCTATTGAAAATAGTGCTTCTATGAACATTGGGGTGCATACATCTTTTCAAATTAGAGTTTTCTCCAGATACATGCCCAGAGATGGGATTGCTGGATCATATGGTAACTCTATTTTTAGTTTTTTAAGGAACCTCCATACTGTTTTCCATAACGGCTGTGCCAATTTAAATTCCCACCAACACTGTAGGAGGGTTCCATTTTCTCCACATCCTCTCTAACATTTGTTATTTGTAGACTTTTTAATGTTGGCTATTCTGACTGGTGTGAGGTGATACCTTATTGTAGTTTTGATTTGCACTTCTCTGATAATTAGCAATGTTGAGCATCTTTTCAGGTGCCTATTGACTATCTGAATGTCTTCTTTGTAGAAATGGCTATTTAGGCCTTCTGCCCAGTTTTTAATTGGGTTGTTTGTTTTTTTGTTGTTGAGTTGTATGAACTGTTTGTATATTTTGGAAATTAAGCCCTTGTTTGTCGCATCATTTGCAAACATTTTCTCTCAGTCCAGAGTTTGTCTTTTCATTTTGCTTATGGTTTCCTTGGCTGTGCAAAAGCTTGTAAGTTTGATTAAGTCCCATTTATTTACTTTTGCTTTTTGTTCTATTGCCTTGGGATCTGACCTAAGAAAACATTGGTACAATTTATGTCAGAGAACCTTTTGCCTATGTTCTCTTCTAGGAGTTTTATGATGTCCTGTTTTATATTTAAGTCTTTAAGCCATTTTGAGTTTATTTTTGTGTATGGTGTAAGAGAATGCTCTAACTTCATTTATTTACATATGGCTGTCCAGCTTTCCCGGCACCACTTGATGAAGAGACTGTCTTTTCTGCACTGTGTATTCTTATCCCCTTTGTTGAAGATTAATTGACCATAGGTGTGTGGGCTTATATCTGGGCTCTCTATTCTGATCCATAGATCCACGTGTCTGTTTTTGTGTCAATACCACACTGTTTTGATTACTGTAGCTTAGTAATATTGTCTGAAGTCTGGGAAGCTTATGTCTCCAGCTTCGTTCTTTTTCCTCAGGATTGCTTTGGCAACTGATGCTTCTAGTGCCAAATCAACTTCAATCCTGAGATAGCAAATACTAACAGCAACAGAGTTGTACCTTAACTTTTCAAGTGTATATTTTAGGCTTAAAAAAGTGGAGAAAGATCAAATCAGAGCAGTAAGTCTTAGATTTGGTGATTTTTCATTGTGACTTATGAAAAAATATATTCAAATTTTTTCAGATATTTTTTTCTGGAGTCCACAGTTCTTGTCAATGATTTTTTTGGGGAAAGGGGTCAACAAAAAACTCTAAACCCTTATGTAAGACGTCTTGGACTTTCCTCAACCCATAACTTTTTTAAAGTTTTATTGATTATTATTTACTTATTTATTTATTTTTGGCTACATCAGGTCTTAGTTGCAGCACGCAGGATCTTTCATTGTGGTGTGTGGGCTTCTCTCTAGTTGTGCGTGCGGGTTTTCTCTTCTCTAGTTGTGGCACACAGGTTCCAGAGTGCATGGGCTCTGTAGTTTGCGGCACGCAGGCTCTTTAGTTGAGGTGCGCAAGCTCTTTCGTTGAGGCTTAGTTGCCCCACTGCACATGGGATCCTAGTTCCCCGACCAGGGATCGAACCTGTGTTCCCTGCATTGTAAGGTGGATTCCTTACCCCTGGACCACAAGGGAAGTCCCTTAACCTATAATTTTTAAGAGGGAGTGAAACAGAGTGGTAACCATTCTCTATGCCTTTCTGCTATAACATTATAAAGAAGAAGAAAGAAAAAGCATTTGGAATTGTAAATTATCTTTTCCTTGACTGATCTTTTACCTAAATTATACAACAACTGAAATAATTTTACAATGAAATGTAAAGCATATACAATTAGTTTGTATAGAAATAGATTCTTTTTCTCCATGTGATTCTATGAGAGGAGAGGCACCATTGTGGTATGAATAATTATGAGGATAAGAAGTAGGTGACCTTGCCTTTACAAAATTTGTTTTTATGTCCAAAACATAAATCTCAACAATTAGTAAGAATCCTTAATCAAAGTATATTGTTATAGATTGCTCTTATGTAAAATTAGTTACACTTCTCCACATAGTGATAATAATTTTTCATCTCATTTCAGTAAGATCACAAAACAAGCATTCTATGTGTATTTATTGATACCATTTTTATTTAGCTTATGAGTGTTATTTTTATTTTTCCCTTGTGGTTTGTTTGCCATAATGTGAAAAAAATTGAAATACTTAGGCACTAATTCTTAATAAGATGATAATTTTTTCCTTTCACTATTAGTGCTACACTATACTAATACTAGTACTATTATTAATTTTGTCATCCTAGTACAAAGTAAAGCTTAGATATTTCCGTTATTTGAAAAATGTAATTAATATTCTAAAAAACAGCTAGAAACATCAAGACATGGGGAAAAACTGTTTAGGTCCTGATATATACAGTTCCAGTGTCAGACAGTAGTGGGTTAAAATCCAGTTCTGCCACATATAGTCAAGTGATGCTATAGATACAGTTCATTGACATTGGAGACCAATCTAGAATGTGAAGATTCTCTCCTGGGCTTGTGTCAGGACTCTACAAGAGGTGACAGAAATAATACTTTCAGACTATAGAGATGTCATGTATATCTACCTCAAAGGCTGGTAGTGAGGAAGAAATAAATAACTTATGTGGAATGTTTTGCATGGTAATAATATTACCACAAACGGATGTTCTATGTTGATTAAATTAGATTAACAAAGACAGAAGCACACACTGTGTATTGCATACCCTCCTATTTTCCCTTCTAGATCTAAATGCTTAAGAAAAATCACTTCTGAAAATGTTGTTTTTTAAATTAGCCACTTGGTGGCAGCCTTTAACCAAAAAGGGACAAATGTTTCTTAAAAATCATTTGCGATATATTTTGCTTTAGACAATTTGTAAAAGACAAAAGTTTACAAAATTAAACGTAGGAAGGCACTATATCTTATTCATCTTTATAGTCTAAAAACCTAGAAATAGAATTTCATGTATCAGTTTTGTTTTGGTATCAGACAGGGGGCCTCTTTCTCTCCCCAAAGGCTGTCCTGTAGAGTGGAAGAGATGGGTCTTTCCTTTCACTGGATAGTTTTTCTCCTCTGAATCTCTTCTTTTGACCAGGTAGAGACAGGTTATGTCTAAGAGGAAAGATCAATTGTAATATGAGTTTAAAAACATGAATATTGGGGTTAAAATCACAAAGACTAGTAGCTTATTAATCTGTCTGTACTACTTATACTCTCTAATGTCTCATTTTCATTAAAAAGTTTTTAAAATGCTCAACACACATGTGCTATATATCACAATATGTTCTAGTAGTAATCTACTACTCGTCTAGATTTTTGCCTTTTGCCGCATCAAAGTAATTTTCCCTAACGGTCAGTATTTTCTTTCATATGCATGTAACAACCATGTCTTTCTCTCTCATTGCATATCACCCCCTGCATATATACAATATCCTTGTCTTATATGGGGATTTTTACAACATATTATACATACTTCAGTGTATACAAGGATTATTACAACTGATTGACTTTCAAAGTGGAATTACAGTGTTAGAATTTCTACTACTTTTAGTCTTACCTTTAATATATTGAAGACATATATTATTTATGTTTTATATGTTAGTTGGTTTTAAAAGTACTAGAGAAGTAACTGCAGTATAAGTAAATAAACATCTTAGCCAGTAACTGAAAGTACTGGTCTCTGAGGGGCTCTAGCAAAAGGCAACTTTATTCTTTTTCATGTCTGCTCACTCCATGGACCCCATCTGCAGTCTACTATTTCCTGAGTCATTTGGATAGAATCTTGATGAGTTGCAGAGGTGTGGATATTTTCAAGTTCAATCCAGTCTAATATAAAATCTTCAGACTCTCTACCAATCTAAAGCCCTTTTGTTGCCCCACCTTGGGCCTGCCTCAAAGGTGCTTGCAGTGCGGTGCAGTGCGGTGAGAAGGTTGTCGTTGACAATTTCTTTGTTTCTTTATTCAACTCTATTTGTGCTTCTTCACCTCCAGGTTTGGAGAGGGGGGAAGAGCAGCAGTGAAGGACAGAAAAAGTCTTCTTGAGGGGCAGAACTGTAATCAGAGGTGACAGAGGTCCACAGCTGACCCTTTCTCAGGGGTCCTTAGGGACTCACTGCTGTGGCCTCCAGGTGAAGCTCTCTCGAGGGTGCTGCCTTTTCTGGCTTCTCACTTACAACTCCCTGCCCTATTATCTCAATGTGCATGCCCTCTCTGCTGAGGCCACCCCCCTCCCATCAGGAAAACTTTCTTCATGCATCCTATTTAAGCACACTTGCTTCATCCAGATGTCCACCTAAGTCTCATGGAGAATGTGCCTCTGGCTCTCTGTCAGTGGAAGTATAGCTCACTCCCAGAGAAAGCTCTCCTGAAACACTCCAGAAACAACCCTTTGATTTCAGACTTTCCAGATCTGTCTCTTTCCTACTCAAATTCCAGAGCACACATGTCAAGCTCTCCCGCTGGCTTAGCCTAGGGTAAAATGCATACTGCCCTCCTCTCCATGGTGGTTAGGGGACTGGGGAGGGCAAGACACAAAGGACTTTTTCAAATGAACTTCACATTCCCTCTTGATCTTCTCTTCTGTAGGCTAGGTGTGGATAATGGGCTGATGTGACAAAAATAAATTCACAATATTCTGAGTAGGTGGTTTATGATCTCACTTTAGAATATGATGGTTTTGAGGATTTGTTTTATTGATCTCAGTATTTGGGACTTTGATGAAATTATAATACAATGGAAATTTCGTATTTAAACTTTATGTATACATGTTAGGATTTTATTAAGTTAAAAATGATGTGCAATAAAAAAAAATTTTTAGGGCTTCCCTGGTGGCGCAGTGGTTGAGAGTCCGCCTGCCGATGCAGGGGACACGG
>NC_041220.1:128572630-128593742 GCF_002837175.3 Physeter macrocephalus | reverse complement strand
AAAAAAAAAAAAAAAAAAAAATTTTTAGACCATTAATGTAGTAGCAAAAATATAAATTTTGTAGCTGGTCTAGGTTTGAATGCAGAGTGAGATTATTAGCTGTGTGACCTTGCGCAAGTTGCTTAATTTTTCAGAACCTCATTTTCCTCATCTGTAAGAGGGAATTGCCTCACATATTTGTTGTATAGAATTAAATGAGATAATGCGTAATAGTACTTAACATGTATCTAGCACATTAAGCACATATAATAAATGATGGTTTTAAAAATATTTCCATTTCATTGTTCTTCGGCAACTATGCTCTCACTCCTCAAACTGGTCCTATATGCTATTTCAAATTGATGCTCTAAACATCCCACATGCTTAGCTTAGCTTAACTTACTTAGGAATTAGTGGTGCCTTCCTGGCCTGAGTCAAATATAAGTGTTTTAGCCTAACATGCAATACTGTCCAAACTCTACCAAACACCCCGTCCAGTCATATCTTTATCCAAAACTCTCTCTCTACCACACTCAGTGTGTTTATAATGTTCCATGTGTGCATTCTTTTCTTTCCTACGTTGCTTGTACTGTTTTCCCTACTAAACACATTCTCTTTTCCTTAATTATCCAAATTTCTCTCATCTGAAAGCCCGTATTGAAGCCCATAAATTTTCCCTGACCGTTCAAACCTGTTGTATTCTCAGGCTTATCTCCTTAATGTCTTCCTTTTTCTCTCTTAGTCGGCACACCATCCAAGCTGAGTCACTCCTCTTGCAGATGTGAAGGAAATATACCCCTAGGAGCTTGGGATACTGGTTGCTGAGCAAGGCAGACATGTAGAGAGTGGCTCCCCATGGGTTGAACCTTGACGGGTGAAAACAGGAGATAAATTCCTCTTCCTTTCTCTCTCCTGTGGACCCCTCTGAGGAGTAGGTGCATTTTACGGTTTTTTTTACCAGTGTCACATGTGCTGTGTGAACACGCCTGCCAGCAGCTGCTGTGTCCCAGAGATTGTCCTAAAGAAGGGGCTGGTACTGTAATGCTTCTTATCATACTATACAGCTTTTCATCTTTCCCTGTCTTGTTTTTTGTTTTTGTTTTGTGTTTTTTTTTTCCATCAACCTCATTTGTCTGGGCTTACACCTCCCAAATAAGTAAGGAGTCAACACTTCATCTAAGCCTCAGGGTCTACTTTCTAAAGGACTGAGGTCAAGACAACTGTGAAAAGTCTCTTTCCCAATGCTTAACATTATATCATATCTACAATACTCATTTGTACTTAATACGCTGTTCTAAGATTGTGCATGTATTGTTACTTACCTTTTTTAACGTTCCATCAACCAGTCAGACTATGCTTTCTTTATGGGAAGAGTTCATATCTTTTTTTTGTTCTTTAATACATTGTCAAGTAACATTATTCCCAAGAAAGAAGCTCACTATATATTTTTAATAAGGATTATATGAATGATGGACTCTGTTTATAGCCATTTGGTTATAACAGTTAGACCAGTATTTTCTATTAGAAACAGAAATTTCCTGTAAAAAATTCACTGCCTTGAGAAGGACTTATTTCTCTTTGTTTATAGACCCACAGTATTTACAGATTTTTAAGGTTCAAATATTCTTTAAGACAAAGGCAAACATCTTTATTTGAACCATACTTGTAATTCTCTAATTCTTACTACCTTAGGGCCCCAAAAATAATCCAGCAAAAATTTTAAAAAGCAACATTTGGCAAGTAATGATAGTAAACCAGGAATAGAGGGCATAGGGTTTGTAGGTAATAAAATAGAAAAACGAGGCTCTTAGCAAGACAAATAAAGAAGACAAACACGCCTAGGAAGAAAATTGCTCAATTACAAGGCACTTTTAAAATTTCTCTGGCACTGTTTTTACATTGCTACAGGCCGAATTTGTAAATCCTGGCAAGTTACAAAAGACAAGCAAATGACTTTTGTAAAAACTTGGGGATGTTTAAACCTAGGGAATACATGTTATTATGTTGGGTCGATGGTATTTTAACATAGTTTGCAGGCTAGTACTAGAAATGTCCATTCTCTTAAGCTGGAATAATTGAGCATTAGCATTGGAGGAACTTTAGAAATAACCTGTTCCCACCCAACATATGAAAGACGTCAGGCAGAGAGAAGTAAAGCAATGCACCAAAACCACTCAGCTAGCAAGTGGAAGAACCGATTTTAGAATTCACAGATCCTGAAGCATGGTATGGTGCCCTGTGAAGTAAATCATCATTTTTCAGTTGCTTAATTAAAATGAAATGAATGTGAAGTGTTCTATTATCACGGTATTATATCATTGTAGAAATTGGGGTATCTTTCAAAATCATGTAATGCAACTTGGAGTTGGTGATGCCAAATTTTAGAAATAAGACCTAGAAAATTTAAACAAAGACCCTCCTTTGAGGCTGTTTTATTTTTTATTTATTTATTTTTTGGGGGGTATGCGGGCCTCCCTCTGTTGTGGTCTCTCCCGTTGCGGGGCACAGGCTCCGGACGCGCAGGCTCAGCGGCCATGGCTCACGGGCCCAGCCGCTCCGCGGCACGTGGGATCCTCCCAGACCGGGGCGCGAACCCGGTTCCCCTGCATCGGCAGGCGGACGCGCAACCACTGCGCCACCAGGGAAGCCCCGAGGCTGTTTTAAAGAAATAAAGAGATCTTCAGATACAGATAAATATTTATTTTTAAATCCAATATTTTAAAATGTACTTTGTAAGGTAAAACCATCACAGTAGGGAATACACTTGAGCATGAACTTGTAATTTAGTATCAAGCAATGGAATCAGTGAACGTGTGTATATGTCTTATAAAAATCGATCAATACTTATTGAATAGATATTGGCTGTGTTTGAATTACTAGGCTATATACAACACAGATGAATATGTGAAAAAAATTTAGGAAAAAATATGGAGGAAATTGTTTGAATCTATGTAAGTTTACTATCAATATACTAAAAGACAAAACAGAGGCTTAGAAACAGTTCTGGTTTCTTGGAATAGGAAATGAGGAAAGTGAGAATGAAAGATCAAATAGAGAACAATCTTCATGGCAGAGTGTCTGTCTGAAACTCGAATGGTAATATTTTCATAGATGGCTTCTCAATAGTTCCTCTCTGTCTCTTTCAATAAACTTTAGTTTATAGAGCAGTTTTATGTTCACAGCAAAAGTGAGAGAAATGTTCAAACAATCCCATGTACCCCTGTCCCCACACAAGCACCACTTCCCTTATTATTATTACACATCACAGTGGTATATTTGTTACAACCGATGAACCTACATTGGTAAATCATAATCACTCAAAGTCCATAGTTTACTTTAGGGTTTACTATTGGTGTTATGCATTCTCTGGATTTGGACAAATATATAATGACATGTATCCATCGTTGTTGTATCATACAGAATAGTTTCACTGTCCTAAAAATCCTCTGTGTTCTGCCTATTCATCTTTCCCTCCCCCCAACCCCTAGCAACCATGGATCTTCTTACTGTCTGCATAGTTTTACCTTTTCCAGAGGTCATATAGTTGGGATCATACAGTATGTAGCCTTTTCAGATTGGCTTCTTTTACTTAGTGATATGCTTTTAAGGTTCCTCATGTCTTTTCATGGCTTGATTGGCATGAGTGAAAGGAAGGAAGCCAATGTGGCGGGAGTGAAACAAACAAAAAGAAGAATGAAGAGATGAAGTCAGAGAGCTAACAAGGTGGAGGGGGGTAATCATGAAGGGCATTGTAGGCCATAGTAAGGACTTTGGATTTCATCTTCACTTTAATCTTCTGCATTGATATTTTTTCAAACAAAATAAATTAAATATTTTGCCTGTCAGGTTTCTCTAGAGAAACAGAACCAACCTATAGAATATATACATATATAAAATGAATTGACTTAGGCAATTATGGAAGCTGACAGGTCAAAACTGCTGTCAGCTAGCTGGAGATCCAGGAGAATTATGTTTCAGTTTGAGTCTGAAGACAAGAACAACCAATGTAACAGCTCCAAGAAAGTCAGGCAGGAGGAATTCTTCCCCACTCAGTCTTCTTGTTCTGTTCAGATCTTGAACTCATTGGATGAGGCCTACCCACATTAGAGAGGCCGTTTCTGCTTCATTCATTCTTCCGGTTCAAATGTTATTCTCATTCAGAAATACTCTCAAAGGCACACTCAGAATAATGTTTGGCCAAATGCCTAGGCATCCCATGGCCCAATCAAGTTGACACATAACGTTAAAACTCTCATAAGTGTTATTTCTTACGAATATTTCTGTATCTAAATTATTATTTAGAAGAAATCCATATGTACTAATCTGACATTTCATAAGTAATTTCTGGGTAAGGGAATTCTATTTTTCATGCATCTCATTAATAATTATGTACCAAGTCTCTGGAAAAATTTACCTGGATTCTAAAATTCATGACTCTACCCATAGCACTTTAAAGATCTAAGCAATTCTATCTTTACCTTAAGGAGTCTATATGACAGCCAGAATTTCTTTTCTTTCCTAACCTTCTCATTCACTCTACTTAAAAGAAGCTTCCAAATGTCTATTATGGAGAAACTAGGTGACATATTTCAGAACTTTATAAGCAATAGCCTAAGGAATCAGAGCTTTGAAAATGCTATTGAAGTGACATGGTTTGTATGTGCTCACTCCCTGAATCCTGTAAACTGAAGTATATAGTGTTACCACAAAGAAACCCACATCTTAAAATTCCTTAACATAGTTAATCGTGCTGACTTTTAAGATAGATGCAATTATATTCAATAATTATAGCTCCTAGTTTGTTTTTTTAAAAACTCTTGTCTAAAAATTATTTGTATGTTAAAAAATATAATGAACTTAAGTAGAATAATCTTGCTTGTACTTGTTTGCTTTGCTTTGTCTTACTTGTATCTCTCTTTCCTTTTTAATGAACACATCTAAAACATTTTAGACCTGGCATTTATATTTATGCTGTAAAATTAACTTCATCCTCTCTAGGGTTATTGAGTTGTTATCCTTCTAAGGGGCACTAGAGTCAGGCTGCACTGGGTCCCAAGAGCAATTATTCACATCTCATTGCAACTCCATGTTCAGTGGTGTCATGTTGAAATAGCTTGAAATTGACCGTAATGGGAGTACTTACTTATACCACATAAATGAAAAAATGCAATGTATCAGGGTTACCTTACCTTCTCCTCCTCCACCCCCTCCCCAAACACCCTGCAAGCTGGTTGTTAAACATTACTACTTATTACTCTTATTTATGAATACTTTCTGATAAATATGTTAAGAAAGATTTATTGCATTTAAAAATTTAAATCTCTTTTCAAAGCAGCTTAAAATAATAAACAATTTTTATAATTTTATACAGTCAAAATGGAAATTTCTGCCAGTTTTTAGGTCCTGTGCTTTTTGGTCACCTCTAAGAAGTTCAGAAAGTAAAAAGTGTATAAATGAAATGTGAATAATAATAGTACCTATTCTAAAAAATTGTACTGAATACTAAATAATCAATGCAAATGCTTATTCTAACATCTGCCTTATAGTAAGTGCTTCTTAAATGTTTTTGCTAACAGTAGTAGAATTAGAAATATATTTGTAGTAAAAGAGTATTGTGTAACTGCCTTCACCCCTTTGCACACCACCCTGCTAACCTAATCCAACTGCTTAAGGAAATTTTCTGTACTTGCATATGAAGACATTGATTTGCATAAAACAATATAAAATAAGATATACTATAGAATAATATGTACTTCTAGTCATTTATCTGTTCATAATTATATGTATACATACATCCTATGCACACAAAGTTACATATGTATTTGTTTTTAATGGGATTATGCCATACATTTAAAAGACTTTTAAAAATCTAATATATCATGATAATGTTTTCAGGCTAGTACATAGATGTAACTCAACATATATGTGTAGGTCCATACTCCCTTACTTGAAACCCTTGGGACTAGATGAGTTTTGAATTTCAGATTTTATTTTTAATTTTGGAAAGGTATTATGTTACACATATGGTATATTATTATAGCATTTCCCATTATGTCTTGGGGGGCACAGTGATCAAACAAATTCATATTTCTGCAGGGACCTGAATGCATAGTCACGTTAAATAGGATAGCAATCATAAATAACCTCATGCCTAGTCAGGTTAGGTTTTATCTTCAGATAAGTTGCTGTTAGATTTGCTGAAGGGATTATGGATCTTTATAATTCCCTGATTTTTTAAAAGGTCATTAATAAGCAATATCTCTAAAAATGCAGTGAGAAATGATGATCTGGATGAGGCTGAGAAGAAGTCAGAAAGGCCAAGGAGTTCTCTGGAACTCCAGTGAGCTCAGAAGTGGCGTGACACTCCAGGCAGTTAAAAAGTCTACAGAATAATGGTTTTGCCCAACGTCTGTTGTGACTATAAAATACAACCAGGCACAGAGCCATTTTCAGCTTCTTGATCAAATCCTAACATGTATGCACCACAGGTGTGCATTCTGTACACTCTGGGAAGGGGGTGGTGTGAGAGAGCTTTATGGATGAGCTGAAAGATTTACTGAGTCATCTGAAGAAAACCAGCGTGGGAAAATTCTATTCTGCCAATGTAGGGAAGAAACAAGAAACAACTGGTTCCTGGAAGTGATGCAGAGTTCCCACATGTGGAAACAGGCACAGTGATGGCTGCTGGTCATACACGTTCAGGAATATTATGATATAAGGAAAGGTTGTATCCTTGGATTGATTTTGACCTCTTTGAAAAAATTCAGAGAACTGATTATGATTCATATGTGCCAGTCATAAGAATAAAGCGGTATTTCTTCGCAAGCTCATGCTGCATACAATAAAATATATTCTCTTTGAAAAATCAATTCCATCTATTGATACTTATATCCACATAATCACTAGATACTACACAGGCAGATGAACACAAAAGGCATCATCTTCTAGCTCAGAATGCTCCGCATTGCCTTTGATTTCCAGTGAAAATTGTTGTAAGTCAAGAAAAATGGAAGTTAGAATGCATGCTCATATTCATACATTTTTTGTGTTTATACAATACATGTAATACTTTTAAATGTTTCACATTAATTGTTCACTCTCAATTAGTATATTTAGCATTTCATATTTTATATTTTTTACAATGTGTTTAAGCTACAGGACAACACAAAAATCAATATATAATTCATCAAGATGAATAAAATAAGGGCTTATCAGTTAAAAATCTACAAGATGAAATAGAGATAGATTTAAAACCAGAAAATTCAATTTTATTCCTGATTCTGTTGCACTTGAGTCTTATATCCTTTTTCCAGCTGCTTAATTTCTTTGAAATTACATTCTGCCCTTACCAAAGAATTATTAGGATTGTGTTTTTAATGTTAATTATGACTGTGAAAATGTTTTCTAGAAATTGAAACCACTATTGTTTTTCATTTATGCATTTATTAAACATTTCTTGAGTTCATTAAATGCCAGGCAGTGCTAGCTCTTGGAGTACATAGGAGTAAAACAGGCATTTTGGGAAGGCAGATGCTGAGAGAAAGATGGGTATGAAATGCCTATGTGATATTCTAATAGCATATATAACACTCATACTCTACTGTACATCCTATAGCAATATTTGTGTGAAACAGGGAGAATAGTTCACTCTAGAGAAATAAATATGGGCTTATTAGCTCTGTATCATAGTAAGTGAAAATGCTCACATAGCGAGACCACTGGGGAAGCAAATAGGGAACATCCAAAGTTAAGGTGCTTTGGAAAAATGGTAATCTCCAAATGAAATGGAAATGAAGAAGGGAGAGAAGTGGGAGGGAAGAAGAGACAACAGACTAATATGGGTTAGTATTTAGTCTCACAGTTAACAGACAACAGCATAAAAAGGACAGTAATCCAGGGCATAAAAATAAGTGAAATGAAGTAACAAGCAGATGTTGGAAATGGTTAGAAAAACCTCTTTGTAATGTAACTACTAAAACAAGTGACCTTTTATGCTTTATGCATCCTGAGTTGCCTCTTTTAAATTGTCTGTGGTGTATCGGGACTGTTTATGAAATGTTGTGCATGGTACTTCTAGAAGGGCAGACTCACCATGGGAAATAGCAGTATACAAATTAAGGTAGTCTATGAAGTTATTATATTAAAGGTTTGTCAAAATATTTTGCCAGTAAAACCATGAGAAATAGAAACATGTTAACACATACTTGATAAAAGTATGAATTGCAACATTTCTGAAAGCAATTTAGGGCATGTAAGAATTGAAGCAGTGCATATTTTATGATCCAGTAATTTCACTTCTAGAGATCTAATTTATAAAAACAAAAATCCCAGTCTTTAATTGGATGGATCAGAGGATGTTTATTGCATCATTCTTTATACAAATATACAAACAATTAACTAAAACTCTTGGGGCCAAATCTGTTTAAGAATTCTGATGTTTAGGGACTTTTATAACAATAGTATGAAGCATATTCCATATATTATTAATACCACTAGGGTGCCTGGGGCAGTGCCTCATAATCAATTAGATTTTTAACTAATTTATTACCTGCAGCAAAATGTAAGAATATTCTGCGGCAAAATGTAAGAATATTCAAATTAAGTAGCTTAACTAAAGATTATAAATAGCCTCATATTGCTTCAGATCAGGTTTCCCAACAAATGAATTAGAAAAAAAACTAATTTTGGAATTGCAAATATGTTATTGAGAACGTATAAGTAAATTTTAAAAAGGAATAATCTGAATATCTATAGAAAATGTTCTGCTTCTATTTAAAATATTAGGTTAGATTTATAAGTGTTGACCTGGAAAAATGACTGTGATATTGTGTAAAGGGAAAAATAATAATTTTTCAGATTAACATGAATAGTATAATCTCATTTCTGTGGAAAAAATCACCTGCATCTCTACATTTTTTATTTAGTTATAAGCATGGGAAAATGTACAGAAGTATGTCTGCACAAAAGACAGCTGTAAAATATAATTTTAAATCATCACAATATAATAGGAAGATTAAAAAATAAAGTAGGATTTATTGAGTGTATCATAAACTTTGACCTCACATGCTTGGTTTATAGCAATATGGCTATTTGTAGATAGTTTGTAGCCAAGAATGTAGTTAGTTGCGCTTTAAGTTCTCTGGTGAGGCAAGCAATTCACAAAATGTGTGACTAACATTTAGGCGCAAAAATGTATTAACTCAATTAATTAACATTGCAAAGAGAGTAATTAAAATGTAGGAGGGGTATTCATCTATTTTTGCTGACAGACTAAGTTACATTAACTAAATATAGAAATGATATTTAGATCAAGGGAATTTTAGCCTGTAAAGAATCCATCCTCCTTCTCTGAAGTCATTAAAATCATGGTGTATGGTGCAGTGTGTGTTAAAATTCTCATTTAGTGATATGTATATAAAATAGCATAGAGTATTAAAAAATTAATGAAACTAAATGTTAAAAACTTATTTAGAATAGGATCTCAATTCTGTTAAGTGGCTGATGAATTTTAAAAATTAATAATTTTGCTAAATGCCCTGCCTCTGTGTTATAATTGATTTAGTTTTTTAGCACATATGGGACATTTAAACTTCTAGAGATTATAGAATTGTCTTGAAAGCTCAACTATTATGCAATGAACTGAGGTTGACTATATATTATAAGGCCCTACAATAAAAATATTTTAATAAGTATTACAGAATAAGAGCTCCAATCTCTTTCATTTAGGAGGCCATACTTTCTACATTCAGCCAAGTGGGGCTGGTCTTTACCTCATTTGCATGGCATGGCTCTGTTAGATGATTAAGACTGGTGACTCTTACAGTTAGTAAGTGCCTGGGACTAACCCTTTATTACATATTTTGAATATTCCTTCACCAAGATTCTTGAAAAATAATATTCCTTCCAAAGAGTTGTTGTTAGAATTCAATAAAGTGAACTATATAAAGTTAAAATTACTGCAGTAGCTGTGAAACACATCTGTCTGATTACACCATTGCCCTCATATAGGTTCTTCCCAAAGAGGAGACAGTAATTCTGTTAAAAGAGAAGTGAAATAATGCCTTTCTTCTTCTCAAAACCCTCCAGTAGTTTCCTATCTCACTCTGTAAACACCGAAATCTGCAATGACCTGTAAGTCCCTACGTGATCTAGCTCTGAGCTAATTTATTACCTTCATTTCCTTGGGATCCCACTGCTGTAGCCACACTGGCCTCCTTGCTGTTTCAAGAAAATACATAGACCACTCTTGACTCAGAACATTTGTACCTAGTATTTCTTCTTACTGGAATGTTCTTCTCCTAAATATTCACATGCCTCAATCTTTCACATCTTTCAAATCTTTACTCAGCCGTCACCTTCTTGGTGAAGCCTTCCATGGTATCCTATTGAAAATTTCAAACTATACCCATAACACTTTTGATCCCCCATCCTTAATAATTTTTCTCCGTGCTACCAGTAACATATAAAGTACTATATTTTACTATTTTATTTTTCTCCACTAGTATATATGCTCTGTGAGACCAAGATTTTTGTCTAATTTGTTCACTACTGTAGCTTCAGCACATAGAAAAATAGATAGAACTTAGAATGCACATGATACACATATTTGTTGAATGAGAGAAATACAAAGACAAGAGTCAAAAAAGACTTTAACGTTCTGACCGAGCAACATGAAAGAGTGAGTTGACTTTAAGTGAAATGGGATATAGGCTGAAAAAGAAGTAGGTCTTGAAGGTGAGGGAATCAGCAGCTCACTTTTTGACATTTACATTTGAGATGCCTACGCAAGGGAAGATGTTGAGTAAACAGTTGGATACCTGGGTCTTGAATTTAGGGGATAGGTTTACTCAGAAGATAGAGAGTTGGGAGTCATTGGCATATAGAAAGAAGATGAGATTGCCAAGGAATTGAGTGTAGATAGAAGAGAAAAGAGACCTAAGATTAAGGCATGTTTCATTTCAACACTAGCAGGTGAAGGAGATAACTCATTCATAGAGGAAAAGAATAAACACAGCCAGTGAGTTGAAAGGAAATTCATGAGGGGGATCATGTCTTGGAAACCAAGAGAAGAAAGTGTTTCAGAGGAGACAAGAGTAACTGACTACATCAAATACTGCTGACAGATCAAGTAAGATGGGGACTGAGAATTGACTGAGGGGCCGGCAAAGTGGAGGTCACTCAGGACTTTCACGAGAGCAGTTACAGGAGAAAGACAATGGTGAAAGCCTGGTCAAGTGTTCCAAGAAGAAGGGGAGGAGAGGAATTGGAAAGAGTGAATATAGAAAACTTGGTTCAAAGAATTTTATTAAAAGGAATGAGAGAATTGAAGTGGTTGTTGAAGAGGGAAGTGGATTTGAAGGGATTTGTTTTTGTTTTATTTAGTTTTCTTCTTTTAAAGAGAGAAGTTGTGGCATATTATGGAGAGATGCAAGAGAGAAGGAAAACTTCACAACGCAGGAGAAAGCATGAATTGCAGGAGAAATGCCCTTGAACGGTGATGAGGGTTAGTGGGACAGAGTACACATGAGGAGGTTTTTCTGTAAATTGGAACATCAACAGTTGTTATATGGCAACAAGAAAGATAGCAACTGAATGTGGCTAGATGTAGGTAGATGGCGATATTTGATTGTTGTACTTCTTTTCTGAGGCTTCAGAGAGTTTCATCAAAACAGGAAGCAAGATCATTAGGTGAACTAAGAAATGGGGAGTAAATATGAAGTTGTTGTTTAGGGGAGGGGAGTGAGTAGATTAGGAAAACTTGATTGTCATATTGTTAGGGTGCAATCTGAGTCACTGGTCACTAATTTGAGGTAGGACAAGTCAACGTGTGTGTGTGTGTGTGTTTCCTTTATCCCAGATATCATAGGTATGTGGGCATGCGGTAAATAGAACATGCATTGGGGGTATAAGTAAGACAGTGATTGTAATTCTTGATCATGATACAAACTAGGTAAGGGGCACATGAGAACATGAAAGGAGTAAGAAACAATGAAAGATGGCAGTGTCAAAGCCCCAGTGGGGTTAACAAATTATTGGAGTCAGGATACTGTGGAAAGTGAACTGAAGATTGTGTTGAAGTTTAGGATGCTTAAGATCATGGCTGTGGAGAGATTATAGCTGCTAAAACTGACAAGGTCTAGGTTATGACTAAGAGAGTATGTGGCTGAGGTGTGGGGGGCAGAGGGGAGAAAGATTATTTGTGGAGAGAGGACAGAAACTGAGAGGTCAAGCTTTGGGGGATTCCTTCCCTGAATTGTGACTGTAGATATGTGTAAGGAAACAAAACACTAAATCTTTAAGGAAAAAGGAAAAATGAACCAGAAGTTGGTAACTGACTACAACAATGAGGGATAGTCTTGTTGTATTAATCCTATATCATACAATTCTGAGGTAATGGTTTCAGGGAAGAATAAGAGAGAAGGGGCTGGACACAACAATGAAGAAGGATGCCTTTGACACCACACCAGTGGAGGGGACTTTATTGGAAATATATACTCAGGGGTGACCCTGGTTTCAGTTAGATCAAATGAGGAAAAGAGCATTCAGAGAAAGATTTGAGGGGATTTTTCAGGTAATTGACCTTGGTTAATCCAGAAAGTATCAAGGGAGTGTTGGGAGTTTAGGGAGATATGGGAAATGAGTCCAGAAGTGTTATTTATAGAACCTAGGAGTAGCAAGAATGAGACAAGAAGTGGGCAGGGCACAACTCTTAAAAGAATGACAGATATTGAGTACACACATACACTGGTTAGAACAAGTTAGGTCCAAGATGGTGGAAGATTTGACTTCCAGTAGACCTTAAGCCTCATTATATTCTCATTATAATACATTAGCATGCTAAATGACACACCCACAGGTGCCATGACAGTTCCGAGGCTAACCATAAAAGGTCAAAAAGTGGGTGGTGGCCCAATTCCTGGAAATCCCCGCCCCTTCCCTGAAATAGTTGGAATAATCCTCCCACTCATTAGCCTTTGAAATTACCTAGCCCATAAAAACTAACCACGCCGTATTTCGGGGCCTCTTGCCTTTTGAGATGGCCTACAGTCTATCTATGGAGCGTGTATCTCCCTGAATAAACCTTCTTTCACTTTATCATGGCTTGCTCTTGAATTCTTTCCTGTGTGAAGCCAAGAACCAACACTTGGTGGCTGTTGGACTCACCTGAGACCTGGGACTTGACCATCTTCTTGCACCCCACTTTCTTTCCTGCAACAAGATCATATAATTTATTATCAAAACCTAAAAAGGGACCCCAATAATAATTACACCAAGATAACAAGCATACACTGGAACTATCTCAGGCAAATTATATTATATGGTCAGCCTACCCATCAGACTTGCAAATTATGAGGTTATCTGTAAAAACAGGAGAAAAGTGAGTAAAGGTCTTGGTCTTGATGGTCCCAAGGCAGATGGCCCCAGAGCAGATAGTTGTAGTTGTAGTGGTAGAAGAATAGACAAAGGGCCAAGTTCTCTCTCTGGGCATATATAGTGTTCTTGACTGCAACTTGAATCCTTTCTATAGAGCTGTGGCCATAGGCATTGAAACTATATTATTTCAAGCTGATGGGGAATGTAAAATAATTACCAAAATGCACTGGCTGGATGTAGCTCCCTTCTCTTTTCTTTGCTTAGTTTCACTACTGCTATTTCTTACATTGTTATCTCTACCTGGAGTTTCCATTCCAACTGCTTATACAAACGTCATTGTTTTTGAGTCCAGTATGAAATATAATGGCCTCCAGGAACCCGTCCGTGATTGTTTCAGCTGGGTGTTATCTGTCCCTCCTTTAAACTCTCACAGTGTTTTATCAAGGTCTCCATCTAGCATTTATTAGTTTCTGCCTTTTACAGTCCTAAATTACTTATGCATGTCTTACTTTTCATTCTAAATGAATAAGAAGTTCCTTAGGGATAGGGTTTATATCTGTAAACCTCCATTATCATACCACTATGTGTTTACATAAGATAGGCTTTCAATAATTGTATAGATAAATAATGGAATGCATGCATTTTGAAGGAAAACCTAATTTTTTTTTATCTCTGTTAAATACTGGAAAATCAGAAGAGCTGCTCTGAAAACAAGGTGGCTGATAGCAAACAAAGAATAAAATATTAGAATGGATGTTGGTATCTCATGTCTAAATTACAGACTTGAAGAAACAAGATATAAAATATTTCCTCATAATATTGAAGTGTAAAATAGATTATTTATTCTTTTAGAGATAAGAATTTACATACTGATACAGTTTTTGAAAATAAGTGTTAGTTATTTCACTTAGGTATCTAAAGAAACGTGCTTCCTGGAGATTAGAACAAAAGGTTATAATAAATTTTGAGACAAGTGTATACGAATAATGACTAAACATGTGCTTGCTCAGGTTCCTAAACAACACATATCTTAATAAAACAATGAGTCAAATCAGGCCATGTTTTCAAAATTAAGTATGTGTGTGTATTTTGGTTTACTCTAAAGAGATCATTCTTGCCCCAGATCTTCCAGAAAATTTAACACATGATACAATTGTAAATTATCAGTAGTAATCCCAAGAGTCTCTTCTAGGAAAGAAGAGGGTTGTTTTCTATCACAACACTAGACTTGCTCAGTGAAGAGAGGAATGTATAGTCCCCACCTTTTTTGAGGATATTCTTTTCATATCTTTTTTAGTCCAGAGATACCTCAAATGAATTCACGGAAATCTGTTATAAAACCTTAGACTAATTATTGTGTAAAAAATTCAAAATAATGCAACAGATTGAGCATCTCAAAATATAAAACAAAGTGAAGATAATTAGATTCTTTTTTATATTGCATACATCAAATTTTATTTACCATCCATTATAACTGGACATTTACAATGCTTTAATTATTTTTATATAAACAATATTATGATAAATATGCCTGAATCTTTGTAAAATTGTCCAATTACTTCCCTTAGGATAAATTTATAACATTAGAATTGCTTATGCCAAAGGATATATCTTTTTAGCTTTTAGTATACTTTGACAAATTCCTCCAAAATTTTTCACTTTAATTCACTCTTACCAACAGGGCTGAAGAATGCCTTTCTTCTATATTCTCACCAACATTGAGTTTTAATTTTGAAAAATATGTCCGTATATGGAATATCTTGTTTTATGCATGTCTTTATTACTATTAAGGTTAATCTTAGTTGGCCATTTGTTTTTCTTATATGAAACTCCATTTTTCATCCTTTGCTCATTTTTTCAATTGAGTGGTTATCTTTGTATTGCTTAATAAAAATCTTTTTATATGTTAATGTTGATAACTTTTAACTGTGTATATAAGTATTTTCAAGGTTTTTCCCCCTTTAAGTTTATTTATTGCAGGCTTTGATATATGGAGGTTTTAAAATCATATATAAAAAATGTATTATGGTTTCTATTAGTGAGTTCTTCCCAGTAAGATTATTAGATATTAATGAGGAGATGTTTATCGTGGGTATTTACTCCACATGTTACCTTATTCAATAAATTATTTGTTCAGATTTATCAACAATTCATGCTGAAACATTTCATCTTTATTTTCCTTTGGTAGAGTTTGTCCAGAGCCACTCAAATAATTGAGATTTTAGTTATGGCTAAGAACTCTGTTCAAGATGTTGAGGTTATTTTCCCTTTAATGTTTTCCAGGTAATTATACTTTTATATTGATAAAAAGAGGGATTATATTAATAAAATACATGGGAAATTTCATGGGTAATTAAAGAATAAAAATGTGTGATAGAAAATAGGGAAGTTGTAATAGATAGAATCAGGGACTCTGAGTATTGGACAAAAACTTAAAGGTTAGGTGCAACTTCTCTCTGACAGGGATTCCCTGGGCTGTTGTCAAACTCAGTGCCTGGCCTCCTCTTTGGTCTTTCAGAAGTTGCATTTCCGAAGCTCAGAATTGGATACTATAACTACATGAGAATAACAAGGTAAGGACTCTGCACCCAATTCTAATCGTGGGGGTGGGGGGTGGGTATTCCCACACATCCAAGCGATTCTGTGACACCAGTGGGTGTCCTACAATTCAACTGAATTCTGACACTACCCAAATGGTGACAGCATCAAATCCCACAGGTGAATGGCTCAGTCCTACAAGACTGCTCTCTCCCTGCCCCCACTTCAGATGCCAATAGCAAACCCAGGTTGTTACCTGTGCTTCTGACTGACTGGCTATAGATTGATGGTTCCAATAACCCCCTCCTTGGACTTCAGATGCCAGTCCCAAGTCCAGGTTGTTACTGGTACTTCTCACCAACTGGCTATAATCAGAGGTTCCCTTGACATTCTGACCTTTCCACCCTCCTAGAGGGTGGCTCACAGAACTCAGAGAAACATTTCATTTATAAGATCACTGGTTTATTATAAAAGGATATAACTCAGGAAGAGCCAGATGGAAGAGACGCATAGGGCAAGGAATGGGGAAAGGTAGAGTTTCCATGCTCTTTCCTGGTGTGCCACTCTCCAAATCTCCGTGTATGTTCACCCGCCTGGAAGCTCTGTGAACCCCTTCTTTTTGGTTTTTTTGTACAGGCTTAATTACAAAGGTATGGCTCATCAGAACATTGGCTATTGGGCATGGATTTAACCTGCAGCTTCTCTCCCCTCCCCAGAGGTCAAGGGGTGGGACTGAAAATTCCAACCCCCTAATCACAGGTTGGTTCTCCAGGCAACCAGCCCCCATCCTTAGACAAAATCCAAAGATCACCTCATTAACATGACAAAAGAAACCTTTCTTCCTCTCATCACAGGAAGTTCCAGTGGTTTTAGGAGTTGTGCTAAGAACAGACTAAGAAATTTACTAAATAAATTACTAATCTTAATTCTCTTCTTTGTCTTTTCTGGTTCTTGGGTATCTTGCATATTTGCCTTTATATTAGTTCCTATCTATTTTGCCTTAGTGACTTGTACATGTGCTACACATTGCATTGCTCAAACATATGAAAAAAAATGGTTGACTTAATTAATTTATTAATAACACTATTTTGATAATTGTTTTTGTTTGAGGAAACATAGCAAATTATCGTTCAGAGACATAAAAGCCTCCTTTGTTAAGGTCAAAAGTCCTGTTTAGCCCTTTGGGACTACAGCTCTCAGAAAAGTTGAGTATTAAATTTTCTTTGAGATCAAAAATACCCCAGCTTAGCCAAAGCTTATGAGATCAGATTTCCATTTACACCTATCATGCATACTTTCAACCTCATTGAAACTGCAGTTGTCAGAAAAGGATAAATGCTATTCTTTTTAAGTGAATAAAATTCCCAGCTCAGTGGAAGACTCGGTTTGGTCTGGATTAGTAGGCTATTAAAGCTCAGCTATCAATAGGGCTCTTGCAACAGTAAAATTTGCCTGGCTTCATCTGGCTTTGTTCACCATTCTTCAAGATTCAGTGTTCAGGTCCTCTATGGATTCTTCCCTAACTTCTCCAAGTCTGGGTTAACGCCCATTTTACAGCACCCTTGCTAAGCGCTACCAGTATAACACACTCAATCAGTTGTTCTGAAAGTGTCTTCCCAAGAACAGCAGAATCAGCATTTCTCTGGAACTTGCTAGTAATGCAGGACCTCGTGCCCCACCACCTCCTGAATCAGAAATTCTGGGGTTGGCACTCAGCAGTCTGTGTGTTCAGGTGTTCCGGGTGATTAAAGACCATTACACTGAACATACTCCATTTGATCTTTTATTTATCTATTTATTGGCCCCTAGAATGTGTCCAAAAAATAGTTATTTTATCAATTATCCAAATGAAATTCAGGCTATATAAACCTCTCAGGTCTAGCTAGAGGGTAGATTCAGTCAATTTTATTTTACTGTTTTAAAAAATAAAGAATGACAAAAAATAAAAATTCATTTTTGTAAGACAGTGAGTGGAAAATAAATTTTGGGACAGTTAAAAGTAAAATAAAAATATTGATAATGCTGATTTATTGTTTAGGCATTGTTTTGGTCTAGTTTTTGGCTAGATATACATCAAATATTCATTCTCCGCCATAGGTTTTTATTTATTTTTTTCCTTTAGAAACTCTTCTGCTGAAGGAGTAAATGTTAACTTCCAGGTATCTTATAGAATAATTCTTAGAAAAGTTGAAAGTATTTTTTAACTCTCACAAAGTGATTTATAGTTATTAAAAGATATTTATACCTCTGCAGGAATATGTTATCAGCATGATACATGTGTACATCTGCAAGTATATAGCATGTAGACATATGATTCTTATATATATACCTGCATGATACATGTGCATATGTTTACATATGACAACATAATAATAAATTTATTTGACTCTAAATCTATATAAACAGTTAATGATTGGACCTCCATGACAGTTTTTTTCTGAACAAGTCTTAACAGATTAAATCTTAGGTGAGTTTCCAAATGCTGGTGCAATACTACTATTTACAAGCAAGATCTCACTTACTGCTGATCAACTGTGTTTGACAAGTAAATTAGTATTCTTGTGCTATGTACAATTTATCTATGTAGGAATGTATAGTCCCTTATAAACAGTAGAAGTAAAGATGCCAGTTTCTGTTTGAGTGAAAAAGTGTGTACATTAATTTATCAGTGTGTAAGGAGTTATTTTTTGAGGGAAGAGACTTTCTGTGAAGACTATATTAATCTCTCATCAATTAGACTATTTCAGTAAATCATTTAAATGTATTTTCCTTTGAATGGTTTAGATTTCCATCCTGTTATTTTAGTTTTTGTATCACTAGAGGCCACTGTTGTCTCTTCAATATATTTCGTAACTAGGGAAGTCTTTAAATACAGTGTCTGAGTAACTCAAAAGCAGTAGATTTTAGAAATAGGAGAAAAATGTGTATTATCTTTTGTGAAGTCAGCCTATTTGAAATAAAATATGATTTTTAATACTCAAAGCAAAATGTGAAATCTTTATTTAAAAATTGTCATTTATACCAAATGACAGATATAGATGTTACTCCTCACACTGTTTGTTTTCCCCAAAATCAATGTTCTTCAATAATTATAGAAGGATTATAAACCTACTTTCAGTGAAATATCTTTGAAAAATGATGGATTCTAAAAGATCCATCAAAGGTAAAATAGTATGGTTAAAGTTACTGAGTGCCAAATATTGTTCTAAGAATATTACATTCATTACACCATTTAGTTCTCATTACAGCCCTGTGAGTTATCTACCAATGGTATTCTCAATGTATAGTTGAGGAAAATAAGGGACAGAGAGTTTAAATAAATGACCAAAGATTGTATGCCATTAACATTATGTTACAAAGGCTAACTTAAAAAAAATTAGACGTGGGATATAGCTGTACATGTATGTAAGTGTATATGAAGTTATATGTGTAGAATTGTATGTGTATACACACACACACACACACACACACACACACTCACAAATTTGATAATACATTGTCCCAAACTGTACAGGGTCTGAGATTTTACCCTACTTGCTAGAAAATTAACCTGTTACTGTTTAATATATGCTGACAGAAAACATGAAACTCCTGGGTCAGAGACAAAAGACGTTATTACTCACAGCAAAAGCAATAACCAGAGCTTCATATTTGTGTCAGTTTCCCCATGCCCTCCAAATCTCATGGATTCCTGCACATGCAGTGGATTGCATTATAGCAAAGGAATACCCAACTTTGGGGATTTACTGCTTTTATAGCATGTGAGAACAAGCCTGCTCTCTGTCGAGGGAGAGATGCTACCTCATCTCTCAAGGTTTCTCACTGCAGTCACTACCTTGAGAAATGGCTCAGGTAAAGAGCTTGTCGGGGTGTTAAATTCTTAGAATACCCAGCAAGAACATGCAGATCCTACGGCAGATTGCCTCTCCAAACAGTCGTCATTCGTTGTTGATAAAAAGAGGGTTTTATTTTTTTTTATATTTTATTTTATTTTACAATTTTTTATGGCTTACTCCTCAATCCTCAAAGGATGGAGGAATGGAAAATATATGCAGTGCTGTAAAAGCAAGACAAAGATAAATATATTTCCCTCAAATGCATTTCTGTGCCTTTCTCATAGTCTGTATTAATTTTGCTTGGCAGTCTCAGCATGGGTTGTTCTTTTCCCCATTCTGTCTTGTTACATTCTCATTCATTCGCTAAATATTTATTCAGTGCCTACTTTATGCAGGTAAAATTTTTGTGTTAAGAACATTTTCATAACCTCAAAATAGAAATTTTATTTCATCTAATTATTTAAGATGTAGTTTTAAAAAAATCTAATATATGAGAAGGTCCCAATATTTTTTTAACATTATATCAAGTACGATGTATCAAAGACAAATTTCATTTATAAACTTTCTCCTTGATTTTATGAATATTAGCAGCTATAATACCACTAAAATTGCTTCTACTTTTAAGTGAAATATAGTTGATTTACAATATTATAGTTTCAGGCGTACAGCATAGTGATTCAGTATTTTTACAGATTATACTCCATTAAATGTTATTACAAGATAATGGCTATAATTCCCTGTACTATACAGTATATCCTTGTTGTCTATTTTTTTTAAACATCTTTATTGGAGTATAATTGCTTTACAATGGTGTGTTAGTTTCTGCTATATAACAAAGTGAATCAGCTATACATATACATATATCCCCATATCTCCTCCCTCTTGCATCTCCCTCCCACTCTCTTTATCCCACCCCTCTAGGTGGTCACAAAGCACGGAGCTGATCTCCCTGTGCTATGCGGCTGCTTCCCACTAGCTATCTATTTTACATTTTGTAGTATATATATGTCCATGCCACTCTCTCACTTCGTCCCAGCTTACCATTGCCCCTCCCTATGTCCTCAAGTCCATTCTCTATGTCTGTGTCTTTATTCCTGTCCTGCCCCTAGGTTCTTCAGAACCATTTCTTTTTTTAGATTCCATATATATGTGTTAGCATACAATATTTGTTTTTCTCTTTCAGACTTCCTTCACTCTGTATGACAGTCTCTAGGTCCATCCACCTCACTACAAATAACTCAATTTCATTTCTTTTTATGGCTGAGTAATATTCCATTGTATATATGTTCCACATCTTCTTTGTCCATTCATCTGTCGATGGACACTTAGGTTGCTTCCATGTCCTGGCTATTGTAAATAGAGCTGCAATGAACATTTTGGTACAT
>NC_041220.1:128542630-128572606 GCF_002837175.3 Physeter macrocephalus | reverse complement strand
TTTACATTCCCACCAACAGTGCAAGAGGGTTCCCTTTTCTCCACACCCTCTCCAGCATTTATTGTTTGTAGATTTTTTGATGATGGCCATTCTGACCATATATTATAAATATATAATTCTTTATCCATTCATCTGTTGATGGGCACTTGGCAATTGTAAGCAGTGCTGCTATGAACACTAGGGTGCAGGTATCTTTTTTTGTGTGTGTGTGGTACGCGGGCCTCTCACCGCTGTGGCCTCTCCCGTTGTGGAGCGCAGGCTCCGGACGCGCAGGCCCAGCGGCCATGGCTCACGGGCCCAGCCGCTCCGCGGCATGTGGGATCCTCCCAGACCGGGGCACGAACCGGCGTCCCCTGCATCGGCAGGCGGACTCTCAACCACTGCGCCACCAGGGAAGACCCAGGTATCTTTTTGAGTTAGTGTTTTCGTTTTTTCCAGATATATATCCAGGAGGGGAATTCCTGGATCATATGGTAGTTCTATTTTTAGTTTTTTGAGGAACCTCTATACTGTTTTCCATAGTGGCTGCACCAACTTACATTCCCACCAATAGACAAGGACTCCCTTTTATCTAGATCCTCTCCAACATTTGTTATTTGTAGACTTCTTGATGATAGCCATTCTCACGGGTATGAGGTGATATCTCATTGTTGTCTTAATTTGCATTTCTCTAATAATTAGTGATGATGAACATCTTTTCATTAAAATTGTTTCTGATTTTATATTGTAAAGTAGCTTTAACTTTTAACTATCTATGTTGAAATCTGGTAGTATTTTCTTAAAACAGTTTTATTCTCAATAGTTTAAAAAGTGGTTTTCAAGATAAAATAATTTGAAATCACTATTAATAATAATTTTGTGAAAGAAATAATGTTTTTACGTTACCATTATCTTACATTCTGAACATTGACTTTTACTGAAAATCATAGAATAAGAAAGCTGACTTCACAAATGGAGTTCACAATGTCCTCAAAATTCAAAAATCAGAGAACATAACTGAAAATAGAATAAATTTTAGTTAGTGGCAACTTAATACTGGAATCGATAACATAAACATGTTTTCCAAATCCATACTAATTTATCTTTCCTTCTGGTAAAAATAAATGGCAGGATCTAATCCCAAATATCAAATATTAGTTATATGACATTGGGTTGTTCCAGTCATGCTTATCTTCATCCATTCTGGGAAAATAAAGTTTAAAAGTATTATTGAAGAGTTTTTCTGGAATTTTAAAAATATAATTAACATACTGGTAAAGAGAATATGTATTTTATTGTTCAATATATATTTGTACAGTGAAAGACTTTTCACTTTTAATCAAAATTCCAATATTCCACTTCTTGAGTTATTAAATTTCAATTGTGAACTTAATTTTTTTGAGAAACTATAGATCTTTGTAAATAGCAGAAACCTTGAGGATTTGCTCTTCTATTTGTCCACATAATTAAGAGAGGAAGATGTGCCTGCAAATATACTTATGAGGTCACCACCCATTCTTTGCATGAAAATTGTCCAAATTTATTTTTCATATAATACAAGTATACTGAAACCTGTTCATTCAAATATTTTAAATTAATTTAGAGTAGCATCATACTGTAGAGGGAAAAATATAGTGCTAAAATAAAAGTTGCAACATTAGCTCTGCCATTTACTAACCAAAAATATTGGTATTTATATTTCTGAATCTTAATTTTCTCCAGTTCTTTCTTATCCTTAAACTATCAGAGTGAAGATGTGGGAAAGATAAAATTGTCTTAATCACATGAAATAACACAGGTTAGGGATATAGAAGTCTGCCTAGAAATCAGGCAGTGTTAGCTACTCTTGTTTCTTTTGCCATCCCCCTTACATCAATTTTTATGATGCCTTCGTAGCCCAGGGTAATTCTATAGCTTTCACATATACTATCTTGTGCACAGAGAGAATATGGGACCTTAAATAATATAATTAACAGCAGCACTCTAAATGATGAAAGAAAGAAATATAACCATGTTAAGCTATTCTAAAATATTTATGGAAAGGTCATTTCTTTTTGTATCAGTAAACATAATTCAAAAATATTTCACCAGCTATTTCTTTGAAAGAGTGGGGAGTCAACTACAAATTTATCATTTTGGGGGCAAGGATTTTTTACCTTTTAGTTAATGATGATAAAGCTATAACTATTTTTTATTTCCATGCAAGTTTTCTATCAATTGAATAAGTTTACTTCTTTGGAAATCTAATGTGACATAAGATTAAATAATGCTAGAAACATACATTCCTTTGAAAACAAAAGGAATAATTGATTATTCCCTGTACACCTTTAATCAAAAAACCCTGCTATAAAATTAGATAGGGATTTGATGGGACACCTGGGAGGCTTTATCAGAGCTATTTAAGTAGCTATTTACTGGGAGAAGGAAGAAGAATGTGCTTTAGACTACAGACTTCCTGAAAATGTGAGGGAGTTTAGAGTTCATTCTATAAAAGGGCTATTTTCCTGTCAATCATATTTTACAACTAGAATCTATAAGGTCCCATAAACATTAGCAAATTTGCTCAACGAAAGATAGGTCCCTAAATGTTCTTATCTTTACAGATTAAAACACCTCAAAGTCATTGTGAGTTCTAAGTGAAAAGAATTCTTCTAAGGTGCTCTATTGACACAGTAACCTTATTGGATATTTCTCCAGGATACTTAATATAATGACTATAAGTACAAGCTGTTATGTTAATTACAGTATTGTGTTTGCACCTCAATGGGAGGATCATAAAATTGGTAAGATCCTTAGACTGATGATGTTGCATATTTGGGAGAGAGTTATGAGCAAATTAATGCAGCAATGGTGGCACCGAATAAAGGCTGTTGTACAAGCTGGTATGACTTTTTGATTAACTCAACCTTCAATGGCCATTGCTTTCACACATGCCGATCATATTCTAAACAGCTGACTAAAATAACCAGTTACTGTTATTTAATTACTGAATGAACAATTAGATTAGACGTCCCCAAACTTTTTCTATAAGGACCAGACACTGAGTATTTTTAGGTTTGTGGGTCATAAGGTCTCTGTCCCAAATAGTTGACTCTGCCGTTGTAGCACGAAAACAGTCAGAGACAATATGTAAATTAATGGGCATGGCTGTGTTTCAGTAAAACTTATTTACCAGAAAAACAGCAGGTAGGATTTGGAATGTGAGCAATAGTTTACCTATCCTTAAATTAGACCAATCACAGCATTTTAGCTTACATACCCCATCTAAACTTAAGTGTCATGCAGACAGAGACCTCATCTGTCCTGCTTACCCTCTGATCTGCAGAGTTTTGCATAGCACCTGGAAGATAGGAGTTAATAAAATTTGTTAAATTAAAAATTAAATGTGTATACACTATAAAATAATTTCTAATACTTCTCCAAATTGTTGCTTCATACTAAGCTTGATTTGTATCAATAGCTATACTTTAGAACATACTAATAAATTTTGGTGAGTTTTATTATAGTTCTCAGGATACATATCCTAACATTTGACATAATTTCTAGGCTATTATATACCTTAGATAATCCCGTCTTTCTTATCAACATTTTTTAGGAATAGTTCCAAGATAGAAAACCCCAACAATCCTTTTAAGTTATGTACTACTCACCAAAGTTCTATAATGGACAAGAGCTCCCTCCTTAGTACATAAGCCACAGAGAATGTTCATGTACGTTCTGCTCATCTATTGTCTTAAAACACAATATACATAATAAAGACAGTCCAAAATGACAAATTGAAAAATATGGCCATATATGCAGATGATCAGAGTCACACAGAGATAATTTCAAAGGGAAATGAGAACACAGGTGACAATTACACAGGAAAAAAACAATATGGAAAAATAAAAGCCAAGGATTATAAAGGTTGGAAATAAAGCATAAGGAAATAAAAAAAATTTTAATTATGAATAATTCTTTGATTAGGATAAAGTGTACATTGAGATGCTAAACAAATCAAATGCATTTGTGAGGTATTATACTAAATCAATAGAATAAGAAAGGAATGGATAACAAAGCATAGGAAATTCGCAGCCATCTGTTCCTTGAGGAAACAGATATAGTATTTGACAAACATGTAAATAAAATAGCAATTCCCTAATGAAGTTCTTTGACAAAATAATTAGAAATTCTAACATGAATATTGAATGAAAGAAAAATATGACAAATAATATAAGAGCAACTAACAGAATGAAGAAAGACACTCTAGAGAGATTTTTAAAAAGCTATTAACTTAGTGAAAGCATACAAAATTGTGTGTATATGCTTAGATTTTAAGTTTTCTAAAGAATCTATCAATACCGAATATGTTGCTCGTACACAGAACATGAACTACTTCTGCTTGAAAAATATGACAAATATACCAGTTAGGTTTGCTTAGGCTGCAAACATCAGAAATAGAATATATAGAAACCACTTGTAAGTTTAATTTTCATAGAAGAAGTCCAAATTGTAGGTAGTCCAGGACTGGATAGCCATCCAAGAGGAGACACTGAGATACAGACTCCACCTCACTCCCTGCCCATGGGTGCAAGGTGGCTGCTTTATCTCCAAACATTGATTCCATACCCCAGATGGAAAGTGGATTGCAAAGGTGACATTTCCTAGCTAGACCTGTCACTTTTTAATTTAAAAAATAATTTAATTTGCTTTCCAAAAAATCCATTTGGCTGACTTCAACTTAAATCTTGTTGCTCAGAATCATGTCATACAGCTATCCTTAGGAACAAGGAGGCTTTGGGAACTAAGAATTTTTTTTTTTTTTTTTTTTTTGCGGTACACGGGCCTCTCACCGCTGTGGCCTCTCCCGTTGCGGAGCTCAGGCTCCGGACGCGCAGGCTCAGCGCCCATGGCTCACGGGCCCAGCCGCTCCGCGGCATGTGGGATCTTCCCGGACCGGGGCACGAACCCGTGTCCCCTGCATCAGCAGGCGGATTCTCAACCACTGCGCCACCAGGGAAGCCCGGGAACTAAGAATTTTAACAGGACACATCGCAAACCTGAATACAGTCATATGTCTCATTAAAGAAAAAAGAGAGAGTAGATATTTAATATAAACCTAGCGGAGAAAAGGCAAAACAACACAGGTATCTACATCATCTATATCTGTATCTGTATCTATATGTAAAGCTTGGCTAAGGCAGGACCAAATCCTGTTCATCTTTGAATTCTCTAACTCATGATAATGCTGTGTAAATAAAGATGTTTGTTGAATTAATGATATCCAGCATCCTAGATTTGGAAAAGACTTTAGAGACCATATTTTCCTCTTCCTTATTTTACATATAAGTCATGTAAGATTCATGTAAGGAAACTGACTTGCTTACAGCACAGCAAATTCGGCTCCTGATTTCCTGTTCCTCCGACCACGTACTCTTTCATTTTTTAATTAATTAATTAATTTATTTATTTATTTTTGGTTGCAGTGGGTCTTCATTGCTGCGCGCGGGCTTTCTCTAGTTGTGGTGAGCGGGGGCTACTCTTTGTTGCGGTGCACGGGCTTCTCACTGCAGTGGCTTCTCTTGTTGTGGCGCACGGGCTCTATGTGCACAGGCTTCAGTAGTTGTGACATGTGGGCTCAGTAGTTGTGGCTCCCGGGCTCTAGAGCACAGGCTCAGTAGTTGTGAAGCATGGGCTTAGTTGCTCCACGGCATGTGGGATCTTCTGGGAACAGGGATAGAACCCGTGTCCCCTGCATTGGCAGGTGGATTCTTAACCACTGTACCACCAGGGAAGTCCCTCTTTCATTGTATTTTATTTGAAATATCACTCTTCCATTAAAGCAAGGGACACAGCACAGCAGAGTTTGGGAATGTAGATTCAGCGTTTCTGAATAAATCTTATTGTGGATATTTTTAGCATTCCTGTATTTGATAGGTAGATGGCTGAAAAAAGGCCACATAGAGGGTTAAAAAATGCTTATTTTGCTTCAACAGAAATCTTTCTTGGTAGAGGTGGAAGTACACAGGTACAATCTAATATTGAAATGTAACTATTATCAGACATGCCTAGAGTGGGGGTGGGGAGTGGAAGCACAAGAAATGCACGTAAGTAATGTCCACAAGCATGTGGAAATGGTAATGATGGTGCTTGGAAATCTCTGTGTAACAACAGAAGGACAGAAAATGAAGTAGATCTCTTCTCCTTAGGACACATACTGAACAAAAACAAAACAATGTTTATGTAGAAATCTTTTCAGTAATGCTTTCATTTAAATTAATGCCTATTTTAAAGTTTTAAAAGTTTGATATTTTAAACTATATTTATTATTTTTAGTATGTTTAATCTATCTTACAGCAATAAGTCTTTTGTACAACAAACACACTACACATACTGTTGGACATGAGTAATCCCTAAAATGAACCTACTTCTTGAACAGTTATTGATAAGAATTCCTATTGTAATACCAAAGAGTGCAGTGAATACTTTTTCTCCCTTTTTGTTGTTTGTCATTATAACTTTCCACCTTTGTATGAGGCTAGGATGATTGTCTCATATAACTGTTCCTCTTTTAAAACTGTTAACTAATGCTCAAAGCGTGGTATTTAAAGAGATGCAGTTAAAATAATAATAAAAATGCTTTTTAAACAACGTTCCTGCTTTGTATTCAGGGCTCTCTCTATATGTGGCTTCTTAACTTAGGTCAGATCAGTTTGTAGAAAAGATGCTTACTTATAGGTTTCATGCTGTAATGTCCAGTCTCAATTTTATTAATATTGTAAATAGGAATTTTGATTGAGTTTCTCAGCAAACAAATGTGTATTAGTTTCAATCTTGTAATTCCTCTATCAGTTGTCTGCTTCAATATAGTCATTCTGAGGAGAAAAAAATTGTAGCTACCATACTTAACTCCACTCCTAGGAATTCCCAGATGTTATCAAGCAGTATCAGCAGACAGGAGTCTGGCATGACTTACCGAAACCTTATAGCCCACCTGGGTCATGGTTACTTTTGTAGCACTTAAACTTGAATCCTCTCCAGCACTACAATGCATGATCTGGCAATAATCTGGAATCAGTCACTTTTGTTTTTTTGTGGTGAGATTGTTTCTCAACCAAACTGATGCCTAGCAGCTGTGAATATCAAATTTTGCATGAGCTTCTGAAAACAAAAGAAATAATTGTAGCACACGCTTCTGAAACCATACAGCCAGTCAGCAGGAGTTCCTGTCATATAGTCACAGAGACTTTTAGGTCAAATTGATAAAGTCTGTTTGCTAAATTATCAACAGCTAAATGCCATCCTTAAAAGAATAGAAGTCGCACTCCTCCAGCTATCCATTTGGTGGTAACTGTGTGTGAAACAGTGGACTAGATAGAAAAGTAGAATGAATGAAGTAGTTAGTTTGGATCATTCTTAAAGACTGTGCTTGTTAAACTGCTGTACAAATATTAGAAAAAGTGCTGAAGTCAAACCAATTAAACAAAGATGTTTATTAGCTACGTTCCATGATACAAAAAAAAAAAAAAAAATTACTATGCCAAATAGCAAAGAAAGTAACTACACAGCTCAAGCGTGGACTTTTAGGAGGGGTTTGACTGCTTTCTCCTTCTCCTCCTTAAAGTTCATCAGTGAGGCATTGAATAGCATGCTGGTGTGTGTGAGCACAATTTCTTAAGCTCGAATGCCCTGCTACCTCCCAAGGCCAGACCCTCAGTTTTGAAAATGTGGACAATGGTGCATTATTTGTTCAAGACCCTGACATGTGACCCTCGGAGATGGAGCCAGTGGCGGGGAGCAGCTGTTGCTTGCTCAGCCATTCTGTCTGAAACCCTTTCCCTCCAGACCGCAGTGCAGCGCTGAGCGAGCCCATTCAGTCATAGAAAAATGGATCTCTGAGTTTTCGGTAAGAGGAGACGGAAAGGAAATGTTCCACATAGCCTGCAAATACACTGCCAAAGCAACGCTAGGGATTATTTTTCGTATCTAATTAACAGCCAATTTATAAGATTCTGTATTTTCATAAATAATATCTAATACTTTAAATAAGTGAAGGCTTATTGTTTTGCATTTATATATTATAGTTTTCATGAAATGTGCTACACAGTAAATTATTTTGCTTGGAGCAATTCCACATATCAATATAATAAAATGTCCAGGGAAACATTGTAACACCCAAGATTATGGTCTAACTTCATTTTAACTCCTAAAATGTTCACTTTTTATGAAATAAAAGCTAGAATCCTATTTTTAAAAGATCTGTTTGATTCCTAAAAACAATAAAAGTACTGTTTCTCTGTGAGTAATGTGCATTAGCATTTTTTCAGTATAGCACTGAGCTATGTTGATAAGTAGGCTGCATGAAAAGATACTTTAACTGAATTTGAACAATGCAAGGAGGAAGAAAGGATATGAATCTAAAGCAGGCACCACCTGAACAGAATGTCCTTGAACAGAGGAAGAAATAGGATTTCTCATAATCATTCAACCAAAAAACAAAATACAAAAACATACTGCAACAAAACAAAACAAGAGCCTTTAGGAATGTGTCTTCCTTAGCCTTTTGCAGTAACTTTCATTGTATCTCCAACTAAAATTTCCTGCCAATTTATATGGCTGGTATGGGATTACGCTTGTTCTAAGACTCCACAATAAAAAGGGAGGAGGCTAGGGGTCTACGTCCCTTTCCCTTCAATGATTCCCAACTAATTAGCTGCTTGTCACCTTGAGTATGTCGCTAAATCTTTCAGACCTTCACAAGTTATAGCTAGTTGATCTTTTGTGGTCCTTTTCAACTTTAGGGTCAATAATTTTATGCTGATTACCCATAATTTTATAAAACATGCTCTAAGTAGGTCATTTTTTTGTAGTGTAAACTCAATGGTACACAAAAAGTCACTGCTTCCCTTCACAATGTAGTGGTTCCTACGTGTACACAAATTTGGTAGGTTTAAAATTAATTCACTACTCACTTTATATAACAATGCTATATAAATCAATCATTTGAAAAACATGAATAATATTTTTTGTAATATTCCTTAATCACCACTTTTAATTTTTATTCATGTAAATTTGGATTTTTATCCATGAGGTCAACAAAAAATGAGTTATTCTGGCATATGCCTTAAGGTAGGATGGAGCTCTTAAATCGAATCCTTATGTTTTGGACTCAGTTACAAAAAAGTAAAAAACGATTAACTGGTTGACATGGGTTACAGGTACTGCTAAGTGGGCGGTTTAGTTACAATTATACAGTACCATCTCCCATCACTTCTCTGACCACCCCATTTGTAATGGCACACCCTTCATTGCCCTGGTTTAACATATGACTTTGTGGCATTTTATGTTATACATATTTATCTGCCTATTGCTTATGCAAACCCCACAGGACTGGAACTTTGCCTTATTCTCCACTGTGTGCTTACTCCCTAAGCACTAGAAGAACTAGGACATCTTTAGAAGGATGTAGTAGTTGCTCCAAAAATGACCTGGAAAGCACGGCTTGTAGTCCAACGGCAACTTGGAGAAGTCAAACAAGCTACTTAACTTCTCTATGGCTAGTGAGTAAAAAGTGGAGATAATAACACCCGAAGATTTACACCAACTAATATCGTATTGAAGACTTACTCTGTGCCGGGCCCTGTTCTAATCACTGAGGCTCCAAAAGCAAAAAATGCCGATGAGGACCCTGCCCTTAAGGACTTGCCAGTGAAGCAGAAAAGACAAACTATGCAGAAGAAATTCCTGCGTTATCAAGGTAGCACAGTGCCTAAATCAGTAAACAGTCACTTGCTGCTATATTTAATGTTCTCATTGCACAGATTGGGAGGTTTATCAGCAGTCCATAGGGGTTTATTAGGCAGAAACTGGGAGTCCTAAACCAAGACAGCCAACGATGCTGGCATTAGAGCTGTGAGTCAAAGAGACTTGGGAGAAAGATGAAACCGAAATGCCAACAGATGTGTCAAGGAGAAAAGCATGTGGAAAGGTGATTAAAGACAAACACATTGGGGTTAGAGTTCAGATTTTGGGGAAGGAGGAGTGAGTTAAGCAAGCTGGGATGAAATCAGTTGAGAGAGTGAAAAGAAGTTCTGAGAGACGTTACAGGGCAGCCTGAGCACAATATTTAGGAGGGATAGTCAGGCTTCAAGGGCCATGAGGAGGAGCAAATAGGAATTCCCAGGGGCTTAGCATATATTTTGTCATTACTTATAAAAATTAATTTGATATATTAACACAGTATAGTCGTTTTTTTAAAAACGTGTTTGTGAATCAGAAGATGTAGATTTTAGTTTATTTAGTTTTTTATCTTTTATAAATCACACAGCTTATTTAGATCTTAGGTCCCTTATTTTAAAATGAAGGCTTATAATGTTATATGGAAGCCTATATTTCATTCTAGAAGTCATCCCTTTATCTTATAATGACCTTATGCTCTTCATTTTGAAAAGAAATGATTTCCCATAATTTAAAATATATTTTGAGTAAAATCTTTCATTTATAAAATCATAAAGTACACTTAATAAATTTTGTAGCTGACATATTTTTTGCACATGACAGCAGAGGCACTCAATAAACTAAATCTGACTGTGTTTATTTAGGAAAAAATGGAATAGAGAAAGATGTTCTTAGTGAATTAATTTTATAGAGTCTGCAGATTTTTCTGGCATGAGAGTGTGATCACACAGGATGTTTAATTTTTAAGGTAAAGTTATTTTAACTCATCTCAGCAAAAGCTATCCACTCCAGCTCTTTCTGTGTCAATGGTATAATATCAAACATTAACTTTCACAGAGCAACAGATGTCAGTCTATTTACAGTTAAATCAGTCTCTGTATCCTGCTTTCATCCATTCTTCATCTGTGCCTGCTCTTTATTTGGAAATGTTAGGAACCAAGTCTTAGTGCTTTCAGGTACCCCATATTTTGTGTCTGAGTCTCCCTTTGTATAGCTTTGACAATTTTATAAATCTGAGTCAAGATGACTCAGAGGAAGAACTTTATTTCCTTCAAAAATAAAATTTTCAATTTGGGTTAAGTGGAGTCATTCATCAACCTCCACTCTTTAATTAAAATCTCCTTTGTCTATCCTGCAAAGAAAACCAGTATATTTCTACCTGAAATCAAATCCTGTTTCTCAGTGGTTGGTAATGGACAGAGAATTTGCATGTCAGGAGGGTAATTTGAAGCTTGTAGATCCAGCGCTTGATTTCCAGAGCCCAGCTTTCATGTGGCTTTCTCTACTTATGTCTGCCATCACTCACATTACTCCAGGGATGTAAATGACACAAGCCTAATAATTGGAAATAAAATGGCTATTACCAAAGAATAGTAGGGTTAACTACCAAAAAGATGAACATAGAACAAACATATAACTAGATTATTAGCTTAAATGTAAAGCTCTATTATCTTAAACTTGATTTCTCCTATATGATGTTAGCCTCCCTTGTATGATAAAGGTTTTATGAGACATTTAAAACCTGGCCACGTCTTCAAAACCTAGAGCCAAGAAAAAGAGTCTCAGAAAGAGAAATATGTTCCCTTCAGCACACGTATATGAGACCTGAATTGTATGTTTCAATTTCCCATCTCAACACATGACACTGGTTCATTGACAGTAAGATTAATCCCTTTCTTCAAAGTAGACTAATTTATCACTAAGGGATATAGCCCTATTCATGATGTCAAAGGGATAATTCTCTCAAAATAATTTAAAATAAATATAATATCTGTTTAAGAAAGACACATGGAATAAGATGGGGGTAATATCTTTTTTCATATCCTTAATAAGATTTAATTCTTGAAAAAGCAATAGTACAAAAGTTAGGCCAGTGAAGGCAATTCTGAAAGCCAGAGCTGGTATTCAAAACTATTTTAAGAAATGAAACTATAATGGATGCCTAGTTACAATTACCATTTTATAGAACCTTAATTTGATTTCCACTTGAATGATTCTTTTGAAGGAAAACTCTCCTGTCTTCTTGTTTTAATTCTGTATTTTTTGTCTAGGATAATACCGTTTAACATTATCCTGCTAAACTACTAAAATAATGCCCTTGTCTTCAACTTTGTAATGATGATTATATTTTTTGTTGTTGTTGTGAGTAGTTTTCCTGTGCTATGTGCTTATATCTAACTTTAATCTACTTTCAGCTTCTACTCATTCAAAAGTGTTTAATATCCATTGGATTGTTTAGTTTCTTCTCATTCAATGTAATAATATAATAATGATGTAATAATTCATGTCTATCACCTGGCAATTTTTTTTCACTTTGTTACTTGTTTCTTTATTTCACCGTTCTTGACTTACTTTGAGTTAAGCAAGTATTTTTATTCTATTTTTCTCCTTGAACTAGCCTTTTAGTAATCTACCCTTGGATTACGCTTCATGATTTCTCTATACTTTAATGTGTTCCCCTGACATAGTACAATCTACCTTAAATGTTTTTTATGGCTTTCTGCAAGAAACTTAACATGATTTAATTCATGCATCGTCTCTTGCCCTTTTTGCTGCTCTTATTGTAGGGGAGGAAAACTTTTCCCTTCTTCCTTTTTAGGTTCTTTGCTGTTCTAATAATTAAATGGCCATGAGACACATTAACAGGAGAACAACAAATTTAATTTTGTACATATGGAGCTTATAAAAATATGAAACTCAAGGAAGTGACCAAAGCAGGAAGCTTTTATACCTTTTAGACAAATATTTGTGAAGAGTTCACAAAGGGGTTTGGGTTTGTGGTAGCAAATCAATAAAGAAGTAACAAAGTTGTTTATACAGCCTTTTCAGCCTTGAATTCCCTATCTCTGGTGATAAGGATGCCTTCTACCCTCCTTGTATAGGAAGGGCACCTTCACATGGGGGATTTATTTCCTGTTTTCAGAAAGACAAAGGAGGGTCAGAGTGTCCTTCTCATACTAGCTGTTTCTTTTTTTTTTTTTTTTTTGCGGTACGCGGGCGTCTCACGGTTGTGGCCTCTCCCGTTGCGGAGCACAGGCTCCGGACACGCAGGCTCAGCGGCCATGGCTCACGGGCCCAGCCGCTCCGCGGCACGTGGGATCTTCCCGGACCGGGACACGAACCCGTGTCCCCTGCATCCGCAGGCGGACTCTCAACCACTGCGCCACCAGGGAAGCCCCCACTAGCTGTTTCTTAAGTAAATTTAATTCAAAATAATCAACATGCTAAAGGGACATATTTTGGGGGGTGGGTGGCAAATTTTGCTCCCCTTCATTGCTATTTATTTCATCGCTGTGTAAGTTATAATTCCATAGGCCATTGTAGTGTTTGGCCTCTCCCGTTGCGGAGCACAGGCTCCGGACACGCAGGCTCAGCGGCCATGGCTCACGGGCCCAGCCGCTCCGCGGCACGTGGGATCTTCCCGGACCGGGGCACGAACCCGTGTCCCCTGCATTGGCAGGAGGACTCTCAACCACTGCGCCACCAGGGAAACCCCTAAAACTCAGTTTTGAATGTAAAATCACCCACAGCTTACTCCACTTGATAACCTTCATTAGGATACTATTTTTTATGATTCAGTTGGTGTCCAGAGGCAGTGGTCTGGAGTTCTACAGGTAAATCCCATTTTCATAGAAGTGGATCATATTCCAAGTAAGTGTGGCTTTTCATTGCTCTGAGAGTTTCAGTATTCTAGAACACACACCTAAAATCAAAAGCTGAATGCCAGGATGCTTTTAGTGTTGAATATATCTAAAATACTGGCTTTCTAACTTTTGAGTTGATGAACCCCCTCTAAATATGCTTGCTTAGTTTTAGGCTATACTTTGCTTGCCACGCTGCTGTTTTGTTTTTTCTTAAATAACTTATGCCATCACTCAGCCTTAAGACCATCAACTAACTGTGCAAGAGTTCTTGTAATAAGCTATAATTTGCACTCCATCAAAATGAGTTATAAGGAAAGATCACGTGTCTCTCCTCTCCCTTTGAATTTGGCAATGAATTGGCTCTTTGAAGCAAGTTTGACACTGATGCTTCTTGCAGGCTGGGTCACCCTAGAGTAGCAAATCTCTATGACGGTCATGTGACAATCACAAAATTTATTAACTTCTACACATTTACAGGTTTTCCTCCTCTGTAATGGTATGAATTTTGTCTTTGTGCCTCTGGCTCTTCATTCTACCACTCTCCCATTGTCCTCTGAGAAAAGGTCTGTTCTTGTCAGCCTATGTCCCAAGCTTTTGGTGGCCTTAAGTAAAACCATGTTATCAGGGTAAGATAAGATCAAAGAAAGAGTTGGAAGGACTATAATAGTATTATTTGTTGCAGTATTGCCCAGGCCTTCCTTTATTGCAGAAAGTGGGAATAGAAAACAAAGAACAGGAAAAAGTAAAGTTTTGTTCTTTCAAAACGTAAAGTCAACCAAACATAAACAACAACCACACACACAAAAAACTCAACAAAAATTCAGATTTTTAACTTTATCTATTAAAGTAAAAAAAGAACTGAGACAGAGAGTATGAGAAAATGAGCAGCCGACGTGAGGATGTGAGAAAGTTCAGGTGTGTGAGAGAGTGGAAATGGAGAGAAAAACAGGGTTTAAGAACTTTCATTTTAGGTTATAAATTGGATATCCTTTAATATTCTTATATAAATGTGCTTCAAGATTTTTAATTATTGTTGGCAACTTGACAATGTCTTTAATTGGGTCACTAAAATGAGCCTGAGCCACACAGGAGTCCATCTGGGGGCCTCTATGACTTGCACCCATCGTCACTGCTTTGCCTGTTGTCAAATTCAGTGGGTATGTTTCTCTTTCTGTCCTCCTGTCTCTTGATCTCCTGACAGCATTTGGTGGGATATACCACTCCCTCCTTCTGGAACACCGTCCACTTTCAGATCCTATAACACCATTTTCTTCCAGTTTTTCTTCCAGTTCTCTGGTTATTCTTTACCTTTGAGCTCATCCCCTCTCCCTAATACAGCAAGCAGTCCCTCAGGACTCAGTACTAGGTCTCTTCTCTGTATATCCTCTCCTGTGCTGAGCTGTCCTAATCCTGTGGGCTTAGAGACCATCTGTAGTTTGATGATCCCCAAATTTATATCTGCAGTCCAGACCCAGGTAATTATATATATTTGAAAATTTCCTTGGATGTCAGACTACTGTCTCAAAATTAAAATTCTAAAACCGAATTTCTGCTTTCACTCTTAAAGTCTCATCTACTGTATTTTAGCAAATAGAACTACCATCTATTCAGTTCCAAAATCAATATACCTGGGAATTGTTCTTCTTTTTACTTTTATCCCCATGTCCAATCTATCAAGTCCTGTCATTTCTTCCTCTAAACTATATCTCACATCTGTACATTTTTCCATCGTTCCCAGCATGGCCCTAGTCACCTCTCATGTCTCGGCACTCTACCTCTATTACTTTTATTTAACTCATTCTTCAAACAATTGTGGAATGATATTTTTTAAAAAACACAAATTGGACCATATGATAGCCTAGTAAAATTTACCAATGGCTTTTTATTTTCCTTCAGAGAAAATCTGAATTTCGAATATTGGCATTCAGGACCCTGAATGCTCCTGTGGCTTAACTTATCCAATCTCATAGTATTTTCCCTTTTTCCACATTCCTTCTACATAAACATTGCTTACTTCTTAAAATGTACTAGCTATTTCTCTTGTTAGAGCCTTTGAAAATACAGTTTTTGCTTTGATAAAAGCTTTTATTTCAATTAACTATAGTTAGGCAACTGTCAAATCACTGAATAAGGTGAAGTATCACTTTCTAAGGAAACTTCCTTGGTCGCTTTTAGTAAATAATAAAAAAAAAAAACCCTCCTTCTATTACTCTTTCAGGACAATCTGCGTTCTTCCTAGCATTTGGGCATTTACAGCTGATTTTTTGTTTACTCATTGTCTGCAGCTCCAAAAGGGAAGGGAATTTGTTGTACTTAACCAAGTGCACTGCTTGGCACAAAGAAGTCATTCAACTGGACAAATGAATACTGGACAAATGAATAACATTTTTAAAATGAATTTATTTCCTTTGATCTACAACTGATGGGTATTTCACAGGTCTTCAACATACAGCTTTCTAAAATAGATATTTCTTTAAGAGCACAGTCTTTTTTTTTAGAAGAACTAATTAATTAATCCTATAACTGCTACAACCAGTTATTTCGTATAAACTCTCTTCTAGTCATCGCATGAAGCTCGTCTACATGCTCTGTGTCATTAACTGCAGTATTATTTCTAGCTCCATTTAATCAAAAAATAAATTAAAACTTGGAAAGGTTAAGTTTATAACCTTCTTGAGTTGCATTAGGAAAGCAGAGTTTCATAATACCATAAAGTTTCATAGTATTCCGCCTTCTCATCTTGGAGGCAAGCCACTAGCCATGCAATTACGCTGGGATCATGGTGACTGAAGTCTTTTATTTTTCTTGGTGGACTCTCTTGTTTTTCAACTGTAGAGCTCATCACTCTCTCCCGTGAAAATCTACATCCAAGGATCAAGAAGATGTAGAAACAGTTTCCAATATTTTCCGCCCTTCATAACCTGTACATGAACTGAGGCTCACTTGTTTATCATTCAAGTCTCTTTAATTACCTCTGATTTCCTGGAGGGGAAAAAAATTTTTGAAAAGGACTACTTCTGCCACTTACTCTGGTTATTGAAAGCTTAAGTTAATATTCTTACTTCACAATGATTAATGTGTTTAGTGAGCTGTTCAACATTTATTATTCAACGCATTTCTGTTATGTAAAAACATTACTTTTTCATTTTAGAAAATGGAATGGCCAACTTGGAGAGTTTAGTTTCACTGTTTGGCACTCTGGCATTTTTCTCTCATCTGATGACCAGAACACAGAATTGAACCTGAAGTGAGTTTAGTTTATCCTGAGCAGGTGGTGGTTAGTCCAGAGCCCTGGGAGAGAGAGAGAATCTCTGTTAACATTTCCATCTTTTCCTGTGCTAAGTAGCATCTGATTGAATCTAGCAGCTGCCCACTCTCATAATAAGATAAAGTTCATGATCAGTAATCCTGAGGAATCCCTGTAAAATAAAAAAAGGTGCCTGTAGCCACATGAATACATAAATTAAAATCAAAATATTAACACTTTTTTAAATTAAAAAAAAAATTAAAGTACACCAAACATTATTATTTTTTTTAATGAATTCAACTAAATCCTTAATGTAGGAGTTGGAAACTGGGTTCTACCTTGATTTCAGTAGATCACTTCATCTTCTTGGCTACAATTTATCACTGATAAAATAGGGAGAGGTAATGCTTTTTTTCTTTTAATGAGTCAAATTGGATATTATGAAAGTAATTAAGCTATTTTGAGTTTCTTAATGGTTTTTAAGGATCCGATTTTAATTTTATCATAACCTGTGTAGTAGCTCACCTCCACCGATGAATCTTACCTTCTGCTATTCATCTGTGTGCTCTCCTCTACTGCCTTAAGTCTGGGCTGACTTTGTAACTTTTTTTTTTACCAGTACACTATGGGGAAAATGATATTGAGTCATTTCCAAGGCAAGGACAGAAGAAGCCTTGAATCTTCTGCATTAAGTCTCTTAGAAAGCTAGCTTTGGGAGAATTTAGCTGATGACATGTAATAATTCTTACCACCCTGAAACCGTCATGCTGTGAGGAAGGCCAAGCTAGCCATCTGGAAAGGCCACTTAGAGATATGACTGGCCAGCCCCTGACTCTTCCAGCTATCTCAGTTCTGATCCAGACATTTGAGCGAAGCCGACAACTTGAATCTTTAATGCAGTGTACCTTCAAATAACTCCAGCCCTACCCTCCACCTGCGTATAACTCCGTGAGAGACCTCTAGTGAGAACCATCCAGCTGAGCCCAGTCAACCCTCCAAACTATGAAAGATAATAATACATTGTTGTGTAAGCTTCTATGTTTGAGATGGTTTATTATACAAAAATAGAGAATTGGAACACCTTCATAATATGAAGGATAATAATAATAATAATAATAATGAAGGATAATAGCTTTTTAGAAACCACTTATTGCAAAAAGACATAAGTATACAAATAGAGATTGGAAATGTATCTCATCTTATCTCTAAAATTAAATACTGTTTGGTTTCTTGGTATTGAGGTACGGGTGGAACATACACACACAGTCTGGGAAAGAAGAAAGACATAAAATTAAATATGATTGCATTAATAATTCAAGAAAAATCAACAAAAATACTAAGATTCAGGGGTTAGAAACGCTATTGAATTTTTCACTCTTCAAGGCTACCAGAAAAAGAAACATTTTTCTCATGCCTTTCCTTTTCTATTTAAAAATTTGTGAGAGGCTATGTGATTTACGCTGGGAGATATACTTAAATAAATGAACTTGAATATCAAGAAGAGCAGATGGCCTTTAGCATTCCCTCTTTCTAAGACCTGCAGGTGACTATGGTAGCACAATAGTAGATTACACATTCCTCTTTGGATGCATTGCACACATAGTCTCTTAAAAGAATAATTCTCTTCTGTTCAGTAGAAATTTTCTTATACAAAATTTCAAGCTTTAGGAGGGATTTCAAGACCCATAATAATAATGTTACATTTCTCCTTCTGAATAATAAATCTGCATGAAGATTTCAGCATAAATAAAAAATTAAGTATGTGATGGGATAAGTTTTAAGAGACATTTTATTGAATTCGATTTAAAAAATATGTAAAGAGAGCTAATCTATCTTTATACTTAAAACAACTTATCTGTGTCCCAAAGATATATAATTTCTATGTTATTAATATTATTTCAACTCTATAAAATAATTTCAAAATCTCTCAGTGTCTGTATTACTAGATTTATAGCAGTTGTTAACACATTAATATTGAAAGTGGTGGGTTGGCTTCAAACTGAAGACATATTCCAAATTCCAATGAGTATTTCAATATGTGACAAATATTTTCTTAGAATTTTGACTGATGGGTTGAGAAAATTCTGATTCTGAAATCAAGTATAATTTGTTGATTTTCAATGGTTGCTTCTTCTACTCAACTTGGCTTTCTGCTTCTAACACAGGAACAGATGATGTGAATATAAAATGATTTTTTTTCAAAGTGAAAGTTTCACAAATTTATTTTTAAAGGTATGTTCAGAATCTTTAACCTTAAGATACTCACAAAATAGCACTCCCGAAAAGACTAACAATGTTTCTTTATAGATACTATTTGGAATTAAGATGTTCAGAACAAGATCAATTTTGAAGAAAGCAATGCTTTGTTGTTACAACTAATACTCTGAAATAAACCACACTTAAAACTCTATAACTTATAAAACAACCCGTAAGTCTATAACTTATAAAACAAGCCGTAAACCAAACAACAAAGTAACCATGACAAAAAACCAAAAAGAGCTCTAGTTGTGAATCCCTGTACTGTAAACTAGTATTTCTGCTTAGCTAAGCAAACTCTTTAAACATTTACAAAGCCATTTCTTTGTTATAAGTAATAGATATAGAAATCAAGTACCTACATTTTCAGAATTTGCCCCAGAGTTATCAGAGAAGAAATAGTTCTTTTGTAACACTGCAGCATGCATAATCAAAAGCCATTACTAGTGTACTCAGATATATTTCTAAGGGTTTTATATGTATCCAGTCATCCTGAAAATCCCTCCCTTACTTAATGACTGACTCAAGTTTACTCTGGTCTTCTATTAGAAAGGTTTTGTGCCCCAGTTATAACTGCAAGAATCCATCTTTATGCAACTCATAATTCTAGTGAAAGCTACTCCAGCAATAACAATGAAGAAAGATAATATGAGGTGGAGCCATGGCCTTAATGAATCTTTTTCAATCTTCTAGATGTTCTTGACTCAGTGTAAAAGGGAATCATATATAACATTGTGATGTGAACACCAAAAAAATTGATCTCTCTTTCTGGTTTGGAAGGGGAAGAAGCCTGTGCTGTCTTGCGGACAGTTTGCTTCATGTAGACCTTCACAGTTTTCATAGTTCTTACAGAAGAGTCAGATATCATTGCGAAAGTTTGGATAAGATTCATATTCACAAATTTCTCAAGCTCAATTGAGGACAGATAAAGATTCCTTGTAAGACATTGCGCTATATTACAAATAACCACTACTGAGCCATGTCTTTTACAGCTTGTATTAGAGGTTCTTTGAGTCCCATTGAAAAGTTATTATCAAGAAAACCCTCCACTTCGAAAATTCTCCTCTGAAGTGACGGATCAACATAGTTTCGAAACTCCAGAAGTGCCAAAGGAGATGGTACGAAAGAGATAGTCTTGGGTATGTTTTCAGATATGGTCCAATGAATCAGAATTCCTTACTACCTTTCAAGTTTGTGTGGACATGTTTTCTGCTTAAGACTTTGGTGTGTCTGGAAACAGTTATGTTATTTAGCTTAGAAAAAACCTTACCAGAAAAAGTAAGTTTAGGGATGACTATAAAGGTTGCTAAGAAACCAATCAACCCTCATGAAAATATCAAGGAATTTTGCTTGTATATATTTCAGTTTTCTATGTGATGCTTTTATGAGGTAAGCCATTAGCACCTTGACAGCTTCTAGCATCTGGTGGCTAATCAGAGCCTTCTACAACAATTTAAATGGAAATAATGGTGGAAAAAGCCATTAGATCTTCTTACCATGCCCTCTTACAGTGACTACTATGGTACAGAATACTTTGCCCTTCAGGGAAACTAAACACAATAGTCTTCTAGTCAGTGTGAAGGACAGTCTCATTCTCTCCTGAAACAAACAAGACTCAAACCCCAAAGAGAAATGTGGAACAACTTATGACAAATTACAAAACTCACAAATGTGCCACAATAAAACCTCTCAAAGCCCCCATTTTATTAGGACAGAAAAATAATCTAATCATATGGTAGGTCTTTTGAAGGTGCATTTATACCAATATATTTAGTCTTCTAATTATAAATTTACAAGCATAATGAGAGAACATTAATTCTGTTACAGAGTTATACCATCTGTTTAAACAATACAATTTTTGGAATTATTTAGATAATTAGGTCTTTGATGAGAATTTACTTTATTGTTCTAAAAACTATATTAGGTTAAATCCCTTCAAACTCCCTGCACTAGCACTGAACAGCACAGTACCTGAGGGCACAGGCTTTGGCAAAGACAACCATGTTTCAGTCTCAGTTCTACCATTTTCTAGCTGTGTAATATTGGGAAACTGCCTCTTAAGTCTCAGTTTCTTCTTTTGTAAAACAAGAATAATAAAATCCTAACTAATTGGCATATAGTGAGAGTACAACAATAATAGCTAATACTACTATACACTCAAAGCAAAACACTAATAATGAATGACACTTATCAGCACTAATGTTTTCCTTAACATTAAATCATTTAAAAATTAATGATATTTTGCTACAGTTATTAAAAGTAACATTGTTAAGTATATGTCCTACCACTACATCAGCCATATTCAGAGTTTATTCAATTCAAAGAGCTCATAAATTGATGAATCATGTATTTTCTTTTTAAATTGTGCAAACATCTCACATATATGTTTATTTTTATGCAAAATTTAACTCTCAACCTACATAGTAAATTAGGTAAGTGTAGTATCATATGTATAGTATATATGTTATACTAGCATGTACAATATATATATTGTGTATAGTGTAATATAGCATAGTAAATTTAGATCTTTCTCAATATGAAATGGTGAATAAGCCTGGATGTTAAAGCAATCAATGTTCTTTTTTAAAGTCATAGTTATATTTGATTATATTATATGAACTGAAGCAATAATTAATCCAGCCAGGCCATATATATTCTAACCTCAGGCTACTTTTATATCCACACAAAGTGTATGACCAAGTGTGCCACCCAAAGCTTGGCCTGTTGGGGGATTTTCCTTTGCTGCTATCTTTCAAGACCAGGCCGTAGTGTAGTTGCTGTTCATTTTTGGCTTGTACTCACATGCCAAGGTGACCCATCTGTAACACAAGCTTGGCCTTTTTCTCCTCTCCCAGCTGGTCATATAGGGTCCATTATACAGCCACAGGCATGAGCTGAGGGAGAGCCACTGAGTTCAGCAATGGTGGTGTATGTCATGGGGCCCCATCTTCCTCCTCAGACAGCTTGCCTGTGTGCTCTAGTCCTATTTGTCCTCAATACTTAATGTTCCACTTCCATCTTCCATTGGATTGTTGCTGGGTCTTCTTGATTATATTTTGGTGGGTCTGAGAGGGCCCAATATATGGATAGCAGTTCTGGATTCATGGTCACTTGGTGTCCCTTGGTCAGACATTCCATCGCTATCAGGGCCAAGTAATATGACAGCAGCTATTGTTCAAAAAATATATAATTTGCTGATCCAGATATCATGGCCTTGGTATAGAATCACAGTGGCCAATCTAATTCTCTCACCTGGGTTTGCCATAAATTCCCCATGGGCACCTTTTCCCAACAACATAGGGTCTTATGTATCTTATGGTCCAAACCACAGATTGCTTGTACCGTAGCCTAGACTTGCTATAGAGACACTTCCTCCTGGGTCCCACTCAAAGCTATCAGCTTTCATGTCTTCCAATATATGGGCTGTAGTAAAACCCATAGTCTGAATTCTTGGACCATTTTCTGGTACCAACTGGTACAAGTTGGGTTCTCCAGTAGTAGATGTTAAGGTGGAGTTTGATGTGCAATATATGGTATGCCCTGCAAAGGAGATGGGCTTTGGGAGGGGTGGCTCATTGAAGTTGAGGTAGACTCTGAAGGCATTGATGGTTGGAATAGTCCAACAGGTGGGCAGCTCCTCAAAAGAACATCACTCTGATTGTCACACCTGTCTCAGGCCATTTGCTCAATGTATTTTCTAAGCATGGAAGGCTGTTTCCCTGAATTATTGTAGGAATATTTCCTGTTCATACTTCAGGTATTACCTCAAATTTCACTGTTTTAAAATAGCCCATTCTAGACCAAACAATTTAAAGTAGATTAACATTCTTTCTCTTTAATCTTTATAATAACACTCCTTTTTTTTCATGATACTCACTCTAAGTTTTAATTACAGATTTATTTGTCTACTTCTTTGTTGCCTTTCTCAGGTAGGCTGGAACTTCCTGAGGTCAGAGCTCAGGCAGAACACAGGGCCAGATAGTCCCAGTTACATAATTTGCTAGGCCTAGTACAAAATGAAAACGTGAAGCTCCTTGTTCAGAAGTTACTAAGAATTTCAAGACAGAAGCAGCATTAAATCATGTGTGAGATGCTTCTGAGAATGGGGCCCTGTGTGACTGAAAGGGTTGTACACCCTCCAAGCCAGCCCTGGAGCTGGCAGACAGCAGATACTCACCATGTATGTGTTGATAAGTTTTTAAAGGGATCCATGACCCCAAAAGATTAAGAATCACTGCTTTGTAAATGACTACTTATTCTGTCAGAGTCCTATCAATGATTTTTTTAAACACTTTTCTTGATGAATCCATTTTCGGAAAGAAATTTAAATGACACAAACATTTTTCATCTTGAGCCTCACAGATAATTTCAATACACACTAAAATCATAAGAATTTAAATAACTGAGTGATTATTAAAAATCATTATACTCAGATCCTAAAAGATGAACTTGCTTATAATTATCATTAGTGTTTAATTACATTAATCAAAAATGGTATTTTCCTATGAAAAAATTAATACTTGTATTGATATATTAAAAGATCAAGATTTCCATCATTTGTAAAGTGCTTAAAATCAAATGTGTTTGAAATTATTGTGCTTTTGGTATATCTTGAGTCCTCTGACTGACAGAAATTTCATTAAAAATAATTTGTTAAATTCTGTTTGAAATCTCAAGTTGTTAAGGTGATAGAAGTCTCTGAGAAAAGGTTCAGTCATAATGACATAACTTGTCTGTGAAAAAAAACATACATTTTAAAGGAGAGCAATGCAACTAACTCTACTTGAATCATAAAAAGAGGTGACATAGGATAATTGCCTCTTGAAACATAGTGAGAATTCCTTCTACATTCAGGAAAGTTAATATTCTAAACTCATAAGAGTTTCCAACTTTAATCAAAGGTTTAATAGTCCATGTAAATTAAACTATATTTCAATCCTATAATAGGATTTTGAAGATAAACCCACTTTCCTTTAGCTGTTTTACAATGCATATAAGACAATAGTGTTTGTTTCCATACACTTGAGAGTTCTTTAACATGTCTTAACTATTCCAGAAAATTAGCTACAAGACTTTTGATTATAATATCATGCTTGTACAATATTTGATTCAGGATGATATTCTTCCAGCCAAGAAAGGGTTCAAATACTGATTCATCACTATATCACTAAAGGAAGATTATTCATAGTAAATAAAATGTACACTTCAATGAAAGGTTAGAGAAACGAGAAGTTTACAAGGTGAAAATAAACATCTTACAGAGCATATTGTAGGGGAGTATATCTTTTGAAGTAAATTGGTAAACATTTAATTCTAAAAGACTGTTTTTATAAGCAAGTTTCATAACCAAATTGGTAATTGGTAATAAAAGATTTTGCTGCCCCCCAAAAACAGATACTACAGAGTATAAAACATGGGATAAAGCAAAATGGGATACACAGAAACCAAACCCATACTAGCCTAATATTATTCTGATGTTTATTTTGATTAGATTATAATCATTTCCTCAGTGAGGAAGTGTTGGAGCAGGGAATCAGAATCTAACATATATCTTTCACATGTTTTGTATGCAAGATGTCTGCTAGTAAATGATAGGTTTTTTATATAAATGCCTGTGTATGTAAGCATATTAAATCCAAGCCTATGTTTACAGGTGAATGACCTTAGATAATGTTATTTAAACACTCGAAGGTTTAGATTATTTTTTGTAAAATGAGAACAGTACCTACATCCTAGCTTTAGAGGATTGTATAAAATAACTCAGGTACTTTGCATGGTACTTGAAATGTAGTGCACATTTAATCAATCACTAAAACAGTGTCTTTGGATGCCAAGAAAGTTAGAAATTCCATACACAAGAATTCAAGATATAAAACAAAGAAAGGAAAGGGGGAAGAGTGACAGTCATGTTTATTGAGTGTTTACTGTGTGCTTGGTACACAAAACACTCATTTAATCTATGTACATAAGTTTAAGTTTTTCAGGAAATCCTTCATATAGATATCATTATTACCCCTCTTGTGAAGTGGGGGCTCATTAAGCAAATCGACCACCTAGGCAGCTGTCATTGGATCCCCGTTCTCCTTAATTAAATAAATGTTCTTACTTTTTAATTCTTTTAATTCTACCTCTTAGTTTCACATACAAGTCACGCTAGTTCTTGAAATTTTAAAACTTTATAAACGACAATGATTTTAACTTCTGTACCCATTTACAGATAAAATATTGCCTTAGTTTCACTATACAATATCTGAGAACATGTCAATGTTCAGTGATGAAAAACTTCCATCCTTTACTTTAAAAAGTTGGAAAGACAGTAGGGTGCAATGATTAAATGCTTGGGCTCTGAAGTATGAGTATGACAGACTGAGACCCAAATCCTGTATCTTCACCTGCTACTTCACAAAAGTGTCCACTTCCTCATCTGTGAAATGGGCTCTGAGTTGTACTTTTCTCAGATGAAACAAGGCAAGTGTAGAACTGCTAGCATAGTACTCAATAGACATTTTTTAATTTTATAAAAATTTTAAGTTAGTGTAAAGAGCATCTCACATATGTCTGTGTTCTTTTGTACTCAAGTGGAGACTCATTTGAAACAGCTTAAGCAACAAAAACAAAGCCTCAGAGTAAATCTGAGTCTAGGGTATCTCACCTAAGACCACGAAGAGCCATAAAATATTATAAGCTCAGGAGAACACTGCCGTCAAAAACTTTCTTAGTTCATTTATTTAGCTATGCCTATGACAACACTGCAACATTATCTTTAAATCTTAGGAAGAGCAAGCAACAGTCTGCAGAAACCATGTTAAAAACACTATGGAAATAAGATGAAATTATTAAGTTCTACCTGTTTGCTCTATCGAGAAAAAAAAAAGAGCTCCTGTGTTATCCAGGTATGTGTGCTAAATATTGATTTTGGAGTCTGTATAATATTTAATAAATTTTTTAGTTTATTAAAATATTATGGAGTTCTAAGAAGATTAGTCATACTCAGTAGGAAGCCTATAGTCTTTTTTTTGGTATAGTCTTTTTTTGTCACTAGAAGAAAATACGGACTTTTTTTGTAAGAGTCAATGTTTTGTGTAATATTTTATGGTTACTTAAAAAACTGGATACACCTAGGCAGAATAGGAACAACGTGGTTAATATCGCTGAGTCTCAAGCCCCACTCTCTGGGTTTGTACCAGACTTTACCCAATACGTGTGTCAAGTTGTTTAGCCTCTGGGTAACTCGATTTCCTCATCTCTTAAAGTTTTAAGAAGATTTTATATTTCAATGTGTGTAAAGGACTGAGGACAGTGTAGTAAATGCTCGATAAGTATTAATTAATAGCAATATTAAAATACCAAAAATGCACTCTAGTCCCATAAAAAGAACTATGAAATTAATATCCCAGGGGCAAAGTAGTGTCATAAAACTTTCTTAACTCATTCTATGATGCTATTCTGACCATTTGTTTCATTTCCTACTCTTTAGTAAGCTAAATATCTGGACTACTTGGACTTTTTATTTATTTTATTTTTTATTTTTTTGTGGTATGCGGGCCTCTCACTGTTGTGGCCTCTCCCGTTGCGGAGCACAGGCTCCGGACGCGCAGGCCCAGCGGCCATGGCTCACGGGCCCAGCCGCTCCGCGGCACGTGGGATCTTCGCGGACCGGGGCGCGAACCCGTGTCCCCTGCATCGGCAGGTGGATTCTCAACTACTGCGCCACCAGGGAAGCCCTACTTGGACTTTTAAGATGAGAAATGAAAGCAAAAAATTTCAACATAAGCCTAGGATTCCTTTCCATGAATGATGTAACTGGAGGCTACAATTTACCTGTTCATGCAGTCATTCAACAAATACTTTTTTGAACATCTTCCATGTGCTAGCTATAAATGCTCTTTCAAATCATATTGGAAAATAAGGCAAAAAGAAAAATATATATTCTTATATCAGTGTTTACGTGCATTTTCATGATTAATATTTTTCAGAACATTATAGCAATTCAATAATGTTGAAAAAGTCTCAAGCTTATTAAAACTAACAACATTAAGTTTAAATATTTTATGTCCCCAAATGAATTTATTATAATTTTACTTTTCTTTTAATGGAAGTAAACTCATAATAATATTTTCAAAATTTATTTCTTTGAGAGAGCATGTTGGCTAAGTCACAGGGTTGATACGTGTAAAGGCCAGTTATATTGTTCTCTATCAAAGGCAAGTTAGCCACCCCAGATAGTTTTTTACAAATAACTCACTAATGATGAAGATAATTCGTAATACAATTTTTATTACATGCGCTCTCATATTAAATTCTGTCTCAGACATATACATAAATACTTAGGGGAATATATGTGTCTGTGTGTATACATGTGGAGAAAAATCTATATAAATTACTGCAAATCACAGGTATTCAAACATTTCTTTTAGGCTTAGTAGAAATATATTTATACTTTAGAATTATGTCATTTTAATTTACAACTGAAAAATAGTAGTAGACCCTACATTTAATATTGTTGTGAATTCTTCTCTGAATACTGTTTAACAGCCACTTTATTGAACGTAATGTGGTCTGTTGTTCTCTAGTCCCTTACTTTTCTTCATGCCCCTTAGCCTCATCTATTATATTGTTATCTGAGTACTTGCTTACTGTCCATCCTCTTACACAAATTAAAGTGTCTGGAGAACCCAGCCTTTCTTGTTCTAGTCACTGCTTTGTTACCAGTGCCAAGACTTGTGTCTTGCTCATCATAGACATACAATAAATGTTAATTAAATAAATGAGTGAATGAACAGCAATTCTCTCCTTCCTACCAACCATCTCTCTTTCCTCTTGTAATAGTACTCCAAATTTCTTTGGGAACATTATTTTCTAACTCTGAGTCTGTGACTTACCCTGTTTGAAGGGATTTCTGTGCTATACGTAGGGTATCTCCAGTTACAGTGATCACAGTGTGGGCACGAGGGCCAAGACAGGCCAATAAAAGCCAGTGAGAAATGTGGAGTTTTTGTTGGAAAGAGGCCATTTCTACTGGCCGTATGGTCAGAGCTAAACGCCAAGAAAGCTAATGGAGTACTGATGACATTGTTTAAGTCTGCATGTCTAGACAGGCTAAAGGCCATCCGACCAGGCATGCCAAGGAATAAATTGGTTATTTTTTCTTGTTCATATATATATATAGATACATATATATATATATTTTGCTTAAGTAGTTTTGAGTTTGTTGCTCTCCCTTGGTATTATTTTTGTTTGTTTGTTTTTTGTTTTTTTGTGGTATGCGGGCCTCCCTCTGCTGTGGCCTCTCCCGTTGCGGAGCACAGGCTCCGGACGCGCAGGCTCAGCGGCCATGGCTCACGAGCCCAGCCGCTCCGCGGCACGTGGGATCCTCCCAGACTGGGGCGCGAACCCGATTCCCCTGCATCGGCAGGCGGACGCGCAACCACTGCGCCACCAGGGAAGCCCCTCCCTTGCTATTATTTTGACTGTTGTTTTATGTATATATAATATGATCAGGGAACCTTTCATACCAATTACAATGCTTTTGTGTAATTACAAAGGTTCAATCCATATCAACTTAATATTTCTCAAGATGAAAACTGAAACAAATTTATACATGGAAGTTACATTAAAGTACTGTTATATATATTTTTTAAAACTCTCAGTCCCCAGATTTTATTTTATTTTATTTTTAAAATTTTTATTGGAGTATAGTTGATTTACAATACTGTGTTCGTTTCAGGTGTACAGCAAAGTGAATCAGTTACACGTATACATATATCCAATCATTTTAATTCCCTGTGTTATACAGTAGGTCCATATTAGTTATATATTTCATATACAGTAGTGTGTATATGTCAATCCCAATCTCCCAATTTCTCCCCCCCCTTACCCCCTGGTAACCATAAGTTTCTTTTTTACATTGGTAACTCTATTTCTCTTTTGTAGATAAGTTCATTTGTACCCTTTTTTTTAGATTCCACATATAAGCGATATCATATATTTGTCTTTCTCTGTCTGACTTACTTCACTCAGTATGACAAATCTCTGGGTTCATCCATGTTGCTGCAAATGGCATTACTTCATTCTTTTTTATGGCTGAGTAATATTCCATTGTATATGTGTACCACATCTTCTGAATCCATTCCTCTGTTGATGGACATTTAGGTTGCTTCCATGCATAATTACTAAGGTTAAACCCATATTAACTTAAAATTTCTCAAGGTAAAAACTGGAGCAAATTTATACATGGAAATTACCTTAAAGTACTGTTATATTTTCTTTCATATGAACCTTGAGAGTATTGGGGGATTTTAAGAAAAGTATTGTATTTGAGAACCAGAAAATTATCTTTTGTATGCTTATTGAACAACATGTGTAATGGTATTCAGAATCCAAATTACAGCTGGTGGTACTGCTGCTACCTTGTCCTGGGGCTGTGAAGGCAGTGAAACGTCAATGCACATCATTTAGTGTCATTATTCGTAAAGACAATAAAAACACTGAGACAGTGTCTGTTGTTAACCTCTCTTAGTCACTTTTACATGGATAATATGGTCTTTCTAATAAGGACACACACATCATTAACCATTTTTCAACCTCTAATTAGAACAATACACTAGGTACTTGTTTCGTTAACTATCTAAGAAATTATGTGAGAATGTTCATACCTATATCACATGCATATGCAGGAAAGTACACAATTTAATACGTAACAGTAAAAAAAAAATCTGTCTAACGTGGTCCATATTTAAGTCTGTGCTTGAAAACTATTTACTTCTTTGTGGAGGGTTGAATTAAGACATCTGCAATCCCCATCATTCTATTAGGGGAACTGTCTTGGAATTTAAAAGGGCTTCTTCTGGGCCTCTGACTGCTGTGGCCTCTCCCGTTGCGGAGCACAGGCTCCGGACGCGCAGGCTCAGCGGC
>NC_041220.1:128533689-128542561 GCF_002837175.3 Physeter macrocephalus | reverse complement strand
CCATGGCTCACGGGCCCAGCCGCTCCGCGGCATGTGGGATCTTCCCGGACCGGGGCACGAACCCGTGTCCCCTGCATCGGCAGGCGCACTCTCAACCACTGCGCCACCAGGGAAGCCCGGCTTCTTCTTTTAGTACAGGGAAGGGTAATAATTCCTAATGAAAGTAAGATACTAGATAGAAGAAGTGTGGAAGGGCTAGGAAGAGAGTAGAGGAGGAAGGAAGTGGAGACAATACTGGAAAGAGAATGTTTGGGAGAGGAAACTTGCCTATGGGACACTCTCCCAGTTATCAATACTAACAAAGCCTGTTATACTGCCTGCCCCACGCAGTTTAAGGAAACGAGGGATATAAAGTGTCTTCCTCTGCTTCATCTCTACCGGGAGCTTCGCAGAGATCAGCTTAACCGTTCAAAGAACCATGCCTACCAGTGTATTGGGGCTATTTCAGAGCAGATTTCTCCTGTCATCAGAAGCCACCAGTAGTGATGATAGAATTCCCCAGGCATCGCCAGAGGTGAGAAAGGCTCATCCTTCTAAACAGAAAGTTCTAACTTGGGTTGGACTTGGAAATTATGTTTCATGAACTTGTCGGATGGACAGTGTGCTGGAAAGGACACAGACAGGTGGTCAGGAGACACCAGATGTGGCTTTAGCTCTTCCAATAGCTAAGTAGTTGAGTGGCCTACAGAACAAGCCTCCTCCTCTTATGACTTCACTTTTTAAAAAAATACCTGCAAATCCAGCACTAACTCATCACAGAGAAGCTGAACGGGGATGAGGGTACATTTTCAAACTCAGCAAAAGCACTTTCCAAGACACAAAGGAAGTCTTAAAATACCTCGAAACAGATTACTGGTTTGTGTAAAAGGAGCCTGAATTTACCTGAAATATGAACAAAGAAAAGCTACAAAAATGAAGTAGCTTTGTGACTGTAATTATTGAATTCTCTGAAATATAGTACTGTCCCTCATTCACATTCTTCCCAATAAGATTACAGCACAATGTATTCACGGATTATTTTCTTCTATGTGAAGTTCTGTATTTCTAAATTTTTTACAATGGGAATATATTAATTTGGCTTTCAGAGACTTTTTTCAAAACAGTTTTTTCAAATAACTTTAAAAAGCCTCTTACTTTATCTTCCACCATCTACACAGATTTCCAAACTTTTCGTATATATTATGTATATGTAAGATCACAAATTTATACCCACTATCATTTAGGTGAGAAAAGAAAGTTAGCTCCAATCATTCCTACAACTTATTTAACATTTCTCATGATTCCTACATCACTGAGTAGTGACTGACGAGGGAAAGAGACTTTTAAAATGCGTCAGTATTTTAGCGTCTTTCACTTTACATGTTTCCTTTAGTTACAGTCTCCATTTTGGAATGTCTTGGACTTGAGTGAAATTGTCAGGATAAAAAATGATCCAAATTTATACATGAAAAAATATATTAAATTATTTGTCATATTTTATTTCATTTGAACCTTCAGAGCATTGTGTTAAAAATAAAAGTAAAGATAGACAGTCTCAGCTTCCCCGTGTTCTTCTGTAAGATGGTGTACAGGTAGATGGAGTTTTCATAGTTTCATGGAGGAAAGAGACCCACATGCAGTCTGATTTTCAATATGATGTTTTTCTATCTAAGATCCTCTTTGACTCTGGGGCCCCATTTAGACATACCCTGCTGCACTGCATAATCCTACAAGCATATTGACTTTGGGGAAGTCCTTGTCCCTTATATTGTCTTTGTGGAAACCCCAGGCCTTCATGGTTACATCGACCCTCCACTGGTCCACTGATCCTTTCAGCATTTCCTTATTTCCCCACCAAAGAAGTAGGAACCTCAACCACCAATAATCCTCACCCCACTACAGACTATGGGAACGAAGAACATGGCTTCCGATTCATCTGTCCATCTCCACCTGGCCTTGTTGGACTTCTTCAAGGAGTCTGTAACACGAAGTGTGTTTGAGAAACAGGCCTGTCACTTTGATGTCTACAGATGCCTCATAATTTTTATCGAGGTGTTGCCTAGCTCCATACATGCTACCCAAGGTTGATTCACAAGACCGTGAGAGAAGACTGGAGCATCTTATCTCCTAGCTCTGCTTCTGTCTTCCTCTCCTTTCCGAAGTCCACTTGAAGTGGACCGGTACACTTTCCGTTGCTTCCCACTGGAAGGAAGTGACCTTTCAGCCTGTCTTTCTCTGTTCCAATATATTAGCCCTGTCCCTGTCTGGGAGCCATAATGGGCAAAGGGAGTAAAAGCAAAAGAAACAGGCTAACTCTAGATTAGTTGTGGATAGATATTATGATAGATATATTATGGATAGATATTTCAGAATCAGCTTTGATAGACATAAGTAGATGGCTGCATATTGATAGATACAAACTAATAAAGATATGGCTATGGATAGATAAATGACATTCTTCTATAACTGAATGTCTCAATAATTAGGAGGTATGCCCCTCATCTTTGGAAGAGTCAAGCTCAATCAGTCTTAATAACCTAGAAGTCATTTTTGAGGACTCATGAATATGAATTAAATTCTCAGTGGTCAAAAGAACATTTTTTGATTTCCTCTTCTAGGAAACAACATTCATAGGGAATGGTATTTAAATGACAAGTCACAAGATTGTGACAGTCAGAATACCACATTGTTTTTCATAGCTAACCCAGCAGAGGGAGGGAAATGTATATATAATGCATTTATAATCCCATCCTTCTAGTCTCTTAGTTCAACAACAATGGGAAATTGGCCCTCTTATGTGGAAAAATTATTTTGTAACAACAGCAACACAAGGGCCAAAGAAATAACAAAGACTTAGTTATAAGAAAACAATCACTGATAGTTTTGTGAATATTGTCCAAAGATAATTTAACAAGGGATTTTTCCACAAAGTTAATTGCTACAAAAAATAAGGCTGAATTCAAACAGCTAATTGCTATAAACCAAAAAAGAGATTCCAAGAATTTCTTGCCTAATGAGCTTTCTGCAACCTTATAATAAAGTCTCAGCATTGCTTAGAAAAAGCAATTTTCCAGCAACCATAGGAGAACATGTAAACCTCTAAGTCTAATTTATTTAACCTAGTTTATTTCACTTCTTATTTTTGATTTTTATAAAACTTTCAAAGAGCAATTTGTTATGAATCAAACATAGAGTGTTCTTTCCAGCCCAGCCCACCCCCTGTCCATCTTTCTTGGCATTCCACCAGGGCAGAAGAGCCTGACTAATACCTTCCCTTCTCCTATCTCCTCCCTCATCTAAATTGGTGACTACTGGCCAATATACAGCCCAAAGCAAAGTTCCCATTATTCTCAAGAAGTAAGCATGGGAGTGTCTAACCTGAAATGCAAGCAAGTATATAAAAATAATTAGGAAATTGATAGGCAAAATTCCCTTTTACTTGACTTACAGTCTATTCAATTCTCATAAAAACAATAAGAAAAAAGAATAAGAAGAATAAAAGGATAATAGTGCAAATATAGAAATCACCTTCAAAAAATGGTTAATTATTTATGGAACACATTCTTCTATGTGTGTAAGTTTGAGATAAGAAAAAACAATTGCTTTTTTTTTTTTAACATCTTTATTGGAGTATAATTGCTTTACAATGGTGTGTTAGTTTCTGCTTTATAACAAAGTGAATCGGCTCTACGTGTACATATATCCCCATATCTCCTCCCTCTTGTATCTCCCTCCCACCCTCCCTATCCCACCCCTCTAGGTGGTCACAAAGCACCGAGCTGATCTCCCTGTGCTATGTGGCTGCTTCCCACTAGCTATCTATTTTACATTTGGTAGTATATGTATATATGTCAATGCCACTCTCTCACTTCGTCTCAGCTTACCTTTCCCCCTCCCCGTATCCTGAAGTCCATTTTCTATGTCTGCATCTTTATTCCTGTCCTGCCCCTAGGTTCTTCAGAACCATTTTTTTTATTCTATATTTATGTGTTAGCATATGGTATTTGTTTTTCTCTTTCTGACTTCCTTCACTCTGTATGACAGACTCTAGGTCCAACCACCTCATTAGAAATAACTCAATTTCGTTTCTTTTCATGGCTGAGTAATATTTTTTTGAATTATGGTTTTCTCAGGGTATATGCCCAGTAGTGGGATTGCTGGGTCGTATGGTAGTTCCATTTTTAGTTTTTTAAGGAACCTCCATACTGTTCTTCATAGTGGCTGTATCAATTTACATTCCCACCAACATGCAAGACGGTTCACTTTTCTCCACACCCTCTCCAGCATTTATTAAAACAATGGCTTTCTAAAATAGAAATAAAGATTAGTATTCCTTCTCTGTATGCTCTTTTAGTCTCAGAATCTATTCCCTTCAAAGAGGTGGGAGATTTTCTTCAGGTTTCCATTATTTTAGAATAATGCTCTTGACAAAGTAATGAAACTGTTATATGAAACATGTCAAGTGTTCATTATGGATGGTACCTCCAGGGATTATCTCTTTCTCTGTTTCTTAAACACACTAGACATAAATGACAGAAACAGATACCTACCTCCATATGTTGTCAATGAGAGGAGGGACGTTACCTTTGCAAAGTAAGTTTTGTGAACATATTGTGTTTTAATAGTTGAAAATTCTTGGCTACTTTTGATTTACAATATTTTGAATGAAAGAAAATGACAAAAGTGAAGGTTAGTGTTAAACATCTAATAAGAGTATTAAATAATGGTATGAACCCCCTAAGTTTATGTATATATAAATATACTAAATCTATATACTAAATTTATGTAAATACACAAAATGTATAATATATAAATATATATAACTATACTAAAAACCTAAATTTATATATTAAAATACTACTTTACATGTATACATGACATATATATACTTATATATCTATGTAAAGTGTATGTATGATGTCCATACCAGAATTTTATATATATATGCATATATGTAGATAACATTGATATATATCTACATACATATCAAAAATTCTGGCAGACTGTGTGTGTATATCAAATTGTGTGATCACTAAATTTTGTTTTTATGGGTTTTACAGTAATTACTTTTCATTCCCCAAGAAGGACACATTGATGTCCTTTGAATTAGAAAAGTATAATAATTCAAATTGAATTAAATTTAAATCAATTTTTGTCCCAAATTCTTGAGCTTTTTAATGATTAGTGTATAAGATGAAATCTTGAACAATGAGACAATGAAAGTAATAATTTCAGAACATAAAAATGAACATATTGAGAAACATATTCCAATTTTAGTCAGGTTTAAAAAGAATCTCTATTACATATTATTTAAAAAATAAAATATGCAAATGACCACTAACTAGAAAGACTGAATTTTCTAGTGTTTAGAAAAGTTACCGAAAGTTTGGAAATAAGACAACAGAGAGTATGTACCATACTGAGGCAATTTTTTGAATGGAAGGTTGGAAGATTATTTAATTATCTAGATGAATACACCTGTGTTCTAATACTCAGAGCCCACACACTGAGAAGTTACATGTCAGCTTGTATACTTCTGTCCAGCTGGAAAGAGAATTCCAAAGGTTATAGTTTTATTATTCTGTATGCCATTGATTTGTTTTATTTTATTTTATTTTTTTGCGGTACGCGGGCCTCTCACTGTTGTGGCCTCTCCCGTTGCGGAGCACAGGCTCCGGACGCGCAGGCTCAGCAGCCATGGCTCACGGGCCCAGCCACCCCGCGGCACGTGGGATCCTCCCGGACCGGGGCACGAACCCACATCCCCCGCATCGGTAGGCGGACTCCCAACCACCACACCACCAGGGAAGCCTGATTTATTTTATTTTTAACTTAACAATCTTATTCTAATCTTTTTATTTAAAAATAATACTTGTAAATGCCCAGTTCCTCAAGATGCTGAAATTCTCCAAGTCTGTTTACCTGATGGAGACAGTTAAAGTGCATTGACTGAGTGCACCTCATGGGCAATTGATGCTCAGGTTTGTTTTCTTGGCTTTCATAGAGATTCCCAAGTAGGACTAGCACTTTACTTTTTTTGACGTTCCATTTCTTTAATTGTTGTTGTTATTAATATTTTAATGTTTTGTTTTTGTTTTTGTTTCTGGTTAAGTCTATTATTCCTTCCCTCTCTTGTCTAAGTCAGGGTAATTGCTGTGTCTCTTTCTACAACAGAGACTTAGTGACTCTGTCTTGTCTCAGAACACTGAGTTGGTCTCAACTATATACAGAGAAAGCTTTCTCTGTATATATCTGATCTGTGCAAGATGAGGAAATTATTCCCTATGAATGGCAACAAGGGTTGAAAATCTGGTTTTGTCATCTGACAATTTGGTGATTTCTGTTAGGAAAATAGATGCCTATTTTTTGTTGGATGAGGGACAAGAGAGAATATCATTTGTTAATCTATTTTGGGTTATTTTGTCTATTTTCCTTATTTGTAAGCTCAAATTGGTTAAGAAAATATTTCGTGTCAACTGGAAATGAGAACAGATTTTTGCACACTGATCCAGTTAGTTTTGTGTTTAGTGTTTACTTTTGACCCATGTTGGAGGTTGGACAAATGGAACTATAAGCATTCTTTGTCTATATAAGTCAGAAAAGGCTTTACTTCTTTTGTGTGTTTCTGTGAAATATTTTTCCACTTCCATACCTATTATTAGACATTGTTATTATTACTAAAAAAAAAAAAAAAGCTATGTTCTTACTAGTATAGAGAGTTTGTTATCTACCTACATACATCTAATAATCCGATATAGAGCTTCAAGATGGCAGAAGAGTAAGACGTGGAGATTACCTTCCTCCCCACAAATACATCCGAAATACATCTACATGTGGAACAGCTCCTACAGAGCACCTCCTGAACGCTGGCAGAAGACCTCAGACCTCCCAAAAGGCAAGAAACTCCCCTACGTACCTGGGAAGGGCAAAAGAAAAAAGAAAAAACAGAGACAAAGAATAGGGATGACTAGGAAGCCCCTTCGCGGGCGGAGACTGCGGGTGGCGGAGGGGGAAGCTTCAGAGCCACGGAGGAGAGCGCAGCCACAGGGGTGCGGAGGGCAAAGCAGAGAGATTCCTGCACAGAGGATCGGTGCCGACCAGCACTCACCAGCCCGAGAGGCTTGTCTGCTCACCCGGCGGGAAGGGTGGGGGCTGGGAGCTGAGGCTCAGGCTTCGGTCAGATCGCAGGGAGAGGACTGGGGTTGGCAGAGTGAAAAGAGCCTGAAGGGGTTAGTGCACCACGGCTAGCCGGGAGGGAGTCCGGGGAAAAGGTCTGGAGCTGCCAAAGGGTCAAGAGACCTTTTCTTCCCTCTTTGCTTCCTGGGGCGCGAGGAGAGGGGATTAAGCGCGCCGCGTAAAGGAGCTCCAGAGACGGGCGCGAGCTGCAGCTATCAGCGTGGACCCCATGCCAGAGACGGGCATGAGGTGCTAAGGCTGCTGCTGTGGCCACCAAGAAGCCTGTGTGCAAGCGCAGGTCACTATCCACACCTCCCCTCCCGGGAGCCTGTGCAAACCACCACTGCCAGGGTCCTGTGATCCAGGGACAACTTCCCCAGGAGAACGCACGGCGCCTCAGGCTGGTGCAATGTCATGCCGGCCTCTGCCGCGCAGGCTCGCCCCGCATCCGTGCCCCTCCCTCCCCCTGGCCAGAGTGAGCCACAGACCCCAAATCAGCTGCTCCTTTAACCTTGTCCTGTCTGGGTGAAGACCAGACGCCCTCAGGTGACCTACATGCAGAGGCGGGGCCAAATCCAAAGCTGAACCCCGGGAGCTGTGCGAACAAAGAAGAGAAAGGGAAACATCTCCCAGCAGCCTCAGGAGCAGCAGATTAAACCACAATCAACTTGATGTACCCTGAATCTGTGGAATACCTGAATAGACAACAAATCATCCCAAATTGAGGAGGTGGACTTTGGGAGCAAGATATATTATTCTTTCCCCTTTTCCTCTTTTTGTGAGTGTGTATGTGTATGCTTCTATGTGAGATTTTGTCTGTATAGCTTTGCTTTCACCATTTGTCCTAGGGTTCTGTCTGTCCTTTTCTTTTTTTTTTCTATACTTTTAAAAGCCTGTTATCATTGGTGGATGTGTTTTTTGGTTTGATTACTCTCTTCTTTCTTTCCTTCTTTTTTTTTTATTACTTAAAAATTTTTTTTAATAATTATTTTTTATTTTAATAACTTTATTTTATTTTATCTTCTTCTTTCTTTCTTACTTATTTTTCTCCCTCTCATTCTGAGCTGTGTGGATGACAGGCTCTTGGTGCTCCAGCCAGGCATCAGGGCTGTGTCTCTGAGGTGGGAGAGCCAAGTTCAGGACATTGGTCAACCAGAGACCTCCCAGCTCCACGTAATATCAAGCAGCGAAAATCTGCCAGAGATCTCCATCTCGAGGCAAAGACCCAGCTTCACTCAACGACCAGCAAGCTACAGTGTGGGACACCATATGCCAAACAACTAGCAAGACAGGAACACAACCCCACCCATTAGCAGAGAGGCTGCCTAAAATTATAATAAGGGCACAGACACCCCAAAACACACCACCAGACGTGGACCTGCCCACTAGAAAGACAAGATCCAGCTTCATCCACGAGAACACAGGCACTAGTCCCTTCCACCAGGAAGCCTACACAACCCACTTCACCAACCTTAGCCACTGTGGGCAGACACCTAAAACAACTGGAACTGTGAACCTGCAGCCTGTGAAAAGGCGACCCCAAATATAGTAAGATAAGCAAAATGAAAAGACAGAAAAACACACAGCAGATGAAGGAGTAAGGTAAAAACCCACCAGACCTAACAAATGAAGAGGAAATAGGCAGGCTACCTGAAAAAGAATTCAGAATAACGATAGTAAAGATGATCCAAAATCTTGGAAATAGAATGGAGAAAAT
>NC_041220.1:128532607-128533615 GCF_002837175.3 Physeter macrocephalus | reverse complement strand
TTAAATGCACCAACATTCGAATTATAGGGGTGCCAGAAGAAGAAGAGAAAAAGAAAGGGACTGAGAAAATATTTGAAGAGGTTATAGTTGAAAACTTCCATAATATGAGAAAGGAAATAGTTAATCAAGTCCAGGAAGCACAGAGAGACAGGATAAATCCAAGCAGAAACACACCAAGACACATATTAATCAAACTATCAAAAATTAAATACAAAGAAAAAATAATAAAGCAGCAAGGGAAAAGCAACAAATAACATACAAGGGAATCACCATAAGGTTAACAGCTGACCTTTCAACAGAAACTCTGCAAGCCAGAAGGGAGGGGCAGGACATATTTAAAGTGATGAAGGGGAAAAACCTACAACCAAGATTACTCTACCCAGCAAGGATCTCATTCAGATATGGCAGAGAAATTAAAATCTTTACAGGCAAGCAAAAACTAAGGGAATTAAGCACCACCAAACCAGCTTTACAACAAATGCTAAAGGAACTTCTCTAGGCAGGAAACACAATAGAAGGAAAAGACCTACAATAACAAATGCAAAACAATTAAGAAAATGGTAATAAGAACATACATATCAATACACTACATAATGATCAAGGGATCAATCCAAGAAGAAGATATAACAATTGTAAATATTTATGCACCCAACATAGGAGCGCCTCAATACATAAGGCAAATACTAACAGCCATAAAAGGGAAAATCGGCAGTAACACAATCATAGTAGGGAACTTTAACACCCCACTTTCACCAATGGTCAGATCATCCAAAATGAAAATAATAAGGAAACACAAGCTTTAAATGATACATTAAACAAGAAGAACTTAACTGATATTTATAGGACATTCCATCCAAAAACAACAGAATACACTTTCTTCTCAAGTACTCATGGAACATTCTCCAGGATAGATGATACCTTGGATCACAAATCAAGTCTTGGTAAATTTAAGAAAATTGAAATCATATCAAGTATCTTTTCTGACCACAATGCTATGAAACTAGATAT
>NC_041220.1:128532152-128532597 GCF_002837175.3 Physeter macrocephalus | reverse complement strand
GCAAAAGCAGTTCTAAGAGGGAAGTTTATAGCAATACAATCCTACCTCAGGAAACAAGAAACATCTCAAATAAACAACCTAATCTTACAACTAAACCATTTGGAGAAAAAAGAACAAAAAAAACCCGAATTTAGCAGAAGGAAAGAAATCATAAAGGTCAGATCAGAAATAAATGAAAAAGAAATGAAGGAAAAGATAACAAAGATCAATAAAACTTAAAGCTGGTTCTTTGAGAAGATAAAATTGATAAACCATTAGCCAGACTCATCAAGAAAAAAGGGAGAAGACTCAAATCAATTGAAATAGAAAAGAAAAAGGAGAAGTAACAACTGACACTGCAGAAATACAAAGGATGATGAGAGATTACTAAAAGCAACTATATGCCAATAAAATGGACAACCTGGAAGAAATGGACAAATTCTTAGAAATGCACAACCTTCAGAGA
>NC_041220.1:128531002-128531297 GCF_002837175.3 Physeter macrocephalus | reverse complement strand
AGGATTCTTCAATATATGCAAATCAATCAATGTGATACACCATATTAACAAATTGAAGAATAAAAACCATATGATCATCTCAACAGATGCAGAGAAAGGTTTCGACAAAATTCAACACCCATTTATGATAAAAAAAAAACCTCCAGAACGTAGGCAGAGAGGGAACTTACCGCAACATAATAAAGGCCATATATGACAAACCCACAGCCAACATCGTTCTCAATGGTGAAAAACTGAAACCATTTCCACTAAGATCAGGAACAAGACAAGGTTGTCCACTCTCACCACTATTATT
>NC_041220.1:128530402-128530708 GCF_002837175.3 Physeter macrocephalus | reverse complement strand
AGACACTGATGAAAGAAATTAAAGATGACACAAATAGATGGAGAGATATACCATGTTCTTGGATTGGAAGAATCAACATTGTGAAAATGACTAGACTACGCAAAGGAATCTACAGATTCAATGGAATCCCTATCAAACTACCAAAGGCATTTTTCACAGAACTAGAACAAAAAATTTCACAATTTGTATGGAAACACAAAAGACCCCGAATAGCCAAAGCAATCTTGCGAAAGAAAAACGGAGCTGGAGGAATCAGGCTTCCTGACTTCAGACTATACTACAAAGCTACAGTAATCAAGACAGTAT
>NC_041220.1:128380926-128525486 GCF_002837175.3 Physeter macrocephalus | reverse complement strand
AAAGAATGAAATTAGAACACTCTAACACCATACACAAAAATAAACTCAAAATCGATTAAAGACCTAAATGCAAAGCCAGACACTATCAAACTCTTAGAGGAAAACATAGGCAGAACACTCTATGACATAAATCACAGTAAGATTCTTTTTGACCCACCTCCTAGAGAAATGGAAATAAAAACAAAAATAAGCAAGTGGGACCTAATGAAACTTAAAAGCTTCCAAACAATAAATGCTGGAGAGGGTGTGGAGAAAAGGGAACCCTCTTGCACTGTTGGCGGGAATGTAAATTGATACAGCCACTATGGAGAAGTGTATGGAGGTTCCTTAAAAACTAAAAACAGAACTACCATACAACCCAGCAATGCCACTACTGGGCATATTCCCTGAGAAAACCATAATTCAAAAAGAATCATGTACCAAAATGTTCACTGAAGCTCTATTTACATTAGCCAGGACATGGAAGCAACATAAGTGTCCACCAACAGATGAATGGATAAAGAAGATGTGGCACATATATACAATGGAACTTTACTCAGCCATAAGAAGAAATGAAATTTAATTATTTGTAGTGCGGTGGATGGACCTAGAGTCTGTCATACAGAGTGAAGTAAGTCAGAAAGAAAAAAACAAAGACTGTATTCTAACACATATATACGGAATCTAAAAAAAAAATGGTCATGAATAACCTAGGGGCAAGACGGGAATAAAGACGCAGACCTACTAGAGAATGGACTTGAGGATATGGGGAGAGGGGAGGGTAAGCTGGGACGAAATGAGAGAGTGGCATGGACATATTTACACTACCAAATGTAAAATAGATAGCTAGTGGGAAGCAGCCGCATAGCACAGGGAGATCAGCTTGGTGCTTTGTGACCACCTAGAGAGGTGGGATAGGGAGGGTGGGAGGGAGGGAGTTGCAAGAGGTAAGAGATATGGGAATATATGTATATGTATAACTAATTCACTTTGTTATAAAGCAGAAGGTAACACACCATTGTAAAGCAATTATACTCCAATAAAGATGTTAAAAAATAGCATTAAGAAGAATGAAAGACATTAAAAATGTAAAACGAAATATTTTTTTAAAATAATAAATAAGTCTAATAATCCCCACCAAATACCTAGAAAATAAACTTCTAATTCTTTAAATGTGATAGTCTTTTAAAAAGAGATTATATTTTATAGAATCTGCTAACTCAGAAGTTTTATGTAAGAATCCAAATACATGTAAGAAAGGCTAAAACTTTGAACAATTCATACTGATTTAATGTTTTCTTCTTTCAAGATAATAACTGTATGTTTTTTTTTATTTTCTCTGTATACAATATAGAATTTTTTAAAAATACGATTTGTATTTTCACTAAGAGACTAGTTAGCCTGTTGAGTCCTTAAATTTAGTATATTGGTTTATCATCAGTTATGGTAAGACAATTTCTACATAATGCTTATGATTTTGAAAAGTGTTAAATTTTATTGAAGTAAATTTATTTGTAATTATAAAAGCATTTTATATGAAGGGTGGTTCAGAAGCATATGGACTTAAATGTAATTTCCAAGACTCTTAATTTAAGATCCCAAACTAATATTAAATGAAGGTAATTCATGGGCGTTGTTTTGATAACCAGATACTTTCCAAGTTAGATAGAATACTGAAGCTTTGGTCACCAAGTAATTAGTTGATTATGTTCCGTGTGTGTGTGTGTGTGTGTGTGTGTGTGTGTTTGCTTTTTATCAATACTTTGTGATGTTACAGAGTGCTTATTCTTATGGTTCATGTTAATGGATATGTTCATGTTTTACCACTTTAAAAATATGTAGGAGGAACATGAGTGGACTTAGGTCAACATATTGTGCATGCTTATGAGTCTTACTGGTTTGCTAAGATGCTTTGTATGACAATTACTGAACACCTACCTCCCAGTTTTCTCTGTAAAGTAGATATAGTTCTTTGGAATACAAATTATAGTTAATATGGGTGATTAAGATTCTACTGGAAGTATAGTAGCAGAAATGTTTGAATGTGGATGCAAGACAATAGTATGTATTTTATTTATTAAATATGACTGAGTCTAGTAAATTAGTAAATGGTCTGGCTGCATGAGAGGGAAAATAGTTAAAATCAAAACTTTAATATATATTAAAAGTTGCAAGTAGCAGAAAGTAACTTTTATTTGTCTAAATTTATTATATTTGTAATGAACCTGAAAAGAAGCAAAGAAATTTATTAAATTTTGATTAAATTTTTTCAATTTTAATAGATTCATCATTTTATCAATAAGATAATTTTTAAAAGGAACTTGCAGATATTTTACTGACAAATATTATGTTAGGACAAGCTTCACTATATTTAAGATCAGGTTCTGTTTCTCACTGCAAGCATTTGTCTTTCTCCAGATTGCAGATTAACTGGTTCCCTGAAACTTCATTTCTCTAATAGGTGCAAGAAAAATTGTTAACATATGCAGGTTTTTTTCAGGTTTTTTCTTTATGCAAGGGTAGAAGTGATGTTCTTTCAAGCTCTATATCACTGCCCTGAAACTAAAATTCTCAAGTCTGAGTCTTTTAAGTACTGAATTTATACATATTTTATAAGCATAGCTGAGAAAAAGGAATTATATTGCCTATGAATGATCACATATCACAGGTCATCCTTGAGTTTTCATCCACAGATAAAAAACCTAACCCCACTAAAAAAATCAAATGAACAGTTGGAGACAAAAAAAAAAGGTGCTTTATTGTTGCATCCCTCAAGTTACTCTTATTTATTGAATAGGTATATTTGCTAATCCATGCCATAATTTAATAAATTTCATTTATTCACTCAGTACTTTGAAGGTGAGGAAAGAATCTGATGAGATTCTGGTTCACTAATATATTTACCCAGGGAGTGTTCATTAAAGTGTGAAATTGGTGTATTAACAATGGTTCAATAGAAAATATTCGAAGAATTAAATTGAAAAAAAAAAAAAAGCCCAGTCAGAAAATGAAGCTATTGGAATCTCTGCTTTGATTAGCTTCTTGGAGGGAGTGAAGCTGAGTCGGAGTCAAAGTAGTGCCATGGCAACAGAAGGTGACACTGGTGGTAACAATGGACTTGCAAGGCTACTGTTTGGCTCACATCTGATTCCACATCCCTCCTCCGAGGCAGCTTTGCCTATAGATGGACTACGGGGGGCTGCTAATATCTATGAGAACTTCCCTTCTGTATACATGAGGGGGATTTGTGTCTTTCTCCTTCTGGTTTTTTCTTTTGTCTTTCTTGTTTCCATGTGCTTGCTTTTGGTCCAGCTCTATATGTTAGAGGATTTCTTCCTTAAGAAATAAAGCCTGGGGCTTCCCTGGTGGCGCAGTGGTTGAGAATCTGCCTGCCAATGCAGGGGACACGGGTTCGAGCCCTGGTCTGGGAAGATCCCACATGCCGCGGAGCAACTGGGCCCGTGAGCCACAACTACTGAGCCTGCGCGTCTGGAGCATGTGTTCCGCAACAAGAGAGGCCGCGACAGGGAGAGGCCCGCGTACCGGGATGAAGAGTGGCCACCGCTTGCCACAACTAGAGAAAGCCCTCGCACAGAAACGAAGACCCAACACAGCCAATAAATAAATAAATAAATTTTTTTAAAAAACGAAATCAAGCCTGTTTCTTCTTTTACTGCAGTGTCAGGAACGAACTGACAAGTGGCCTCCAGTGCAGATATGATGACTCTTCCTGCACTAATTACACAAAACTTTTTCCATATTTTCTCTATTACCTGTGTGGCCGGATCAGATCCAGCTCAGAAAAACTGTCATCACCACGATTATCCATTGCTCCCAAGAGAATATGGTATGGAAAAGATCTTCTAAAGGGAACTTTGCTGAAGGCAACTTGAGCAATCCTGAAGGAATTGCTAAACTGTTCTCCAGATGGTTGAATTGGCATTTTTTTTTTTTTGATTTGTGATGTGAGGGGTGTGTATGATTCTCCCAGCTTCACTAAGATGCTGGCTGATTATTCTCTCCAAGTTTCCATTGTGTTCTTGGATATCCTGGATACCTGAGATACAAAAAACTTTGGACAAATTTTATGGCTTACCTTAGGTCTGGAAGACTTAAGGTGACTCCTCAGATATGCTGCTATAATGTAGTAGAGAAATCATGGGCTTTAGATTCAGAAACAGCTATGTAAAATCCCAGCTCTTTTACCTACTGTGTCTGGAGCAGTTACATCTCCTTCACGAACCTCATTGTCCTCATGGATAAAGCTGGAGTAATAATAACTATTAAAAAAAAACATTAGAAACCTGATATAAAAATGCTTATATAATGCCTATTACAAAGCTTGGTATACTGAATGCATACAATATGCTAAGTATTATTATTAATCACGTTGATATTACTACGTTTTATTCAGGAATTAATTTCAGGCCTATCCTCAGTGTACAAGCTGTGACATTTTAGTTCTACCACAAAACATTTATGTGTAGGATGTGACTCTAGCTCAGCCCCTTAAGTAAGTTGAATTCTATATACACACATGTGTGTACCCACCCCTTGTCAGAAAGGTCGTTTAAATGCTCCGGGGAATTTTCTTCCTGTCTCTAAAAATTTTTCACAATATTTTAATCTGGACATCTTCATATCCTCTTGATGATCCCATCAATGATAAAAAAAAATCAAGACAAAGTGATAAATGTCAAATGTTGTGTGTCATTGCTAAGAAGTTATTAAGCCAAAACCATTGCATGCATGAGTAGACTATGAAAATTAGCTCTGGGTGAGAGAGAAAATTAACAGAATTATATAGGTTTTATCCCAATGTTTTTCTCTCTCTGGTTAAATTTTCCTTGGTTCTTAGCTACATCTTCAGACCTGTATTTGACGTTCTCTCCACTCAGTTTCTAGGCTCTCCGCCAAATCCTTAATATTCATCTTGACTCTGCCTCATGATTTGCCTTTGGCTTGGAGTGCAACCTGACACCTACCTAGCGCACATCCAACCTGCATGTTCCTTGCTGGGATCTAAGGGTTTCTAGGTAGGTCAGTCTTCTGTGTAATCTCACCTCTACGAGTACTGTAGAGGAATTCTCTGGAAAACTGGGACACATTTTTGTCTGTCTTTGTGTGGAAGAGCTCAGTGTCTAACTGATGAAGCCCTTATGCTGCCAGCCTCCCCTCTATTGGTCACCCCAGGCTCACGGAAGGGTGTCCTGTGTGATTTACTTCAGGTTTGACAATGTCCTTTCATCTCCTGCAGGTACCATGGCTTTTAAACTATTCAATATGTGCTTCCTCATCTTCTCCCAAAGGCAGCTTTTGTTCCCTCCTTCCAGCTAGATCTTCAAATGTAATCTTTGTTTTTCAGGAGTCTACACTCTTGTTTTTTTGATGTAGTTTCTGGAGGAAGGGATCCAAAGTATTAACTAGGAGATACACATTTTCTGCATACTTTACCTCTGGAAAGAAAGATGGAAGAGTGAGTGGACCTGGCAGGAACACTTGCTCCTGGCTTTTCATTTTGTTTTATTTGTGAATAAAACAGTCATTATTCTACCTGGAAATGAAAGACAGATTAATACCTTTGCAATGAGAAGTAAGAAGTGAGCATATTTCAGATTTATCTGCATATTTATGCAGATAAGTTGAATTAAAAATCATCCCTCTGTTACTTCTTTGACATTTTTCTTGACCAAAATATACTAGGAATAATCATTACCAGCTTCCCCTGACCGTCTGTGCATTGGCCTCTGCCCATGAAAGTCTGCACAACTAATTCTCCAGGCTTGTGACCTTAACTGCCTCTGGCTAACACTGACATAGGAAGTCACATAGTGAGAAATCTCCAGTACTTTATGCTTTTTTGCCTTTAAGCCTTTTAGTCACAGCTATAAGCCCTGTAAGGTATACACCTGGGAGCAGCTTCAATAACCTCTGGCCTACTTCTCATTGTTCTCTGAACCATGACTATAGATCTATAGAAATTTATTTTTCACCTATTTTTGAGTAGGTTGTATTGATTGAACAATTTGAAAAGGCACACAGAGTTACTAAGGAAATTAACATTCGCTAAATGCCACGATGTGGGCACCAGTGTGCTACCTGCATTACATGATGCTCTGTCCTCTGGTTTCAAGTCAACTGGGGGCTTCAGCCAGCATCCAGGAAACTACTGTGGATGAGTATTGAAAACCCACATCCTTACTTTCCCCCAACACCGGGCATGAATCATTTCCTTCTTTTGCAATAAGATCCAGGGGAAAGAGATGAAAATAAGATGCATCAGCCTTCCTCATGACATGAACAAATATTACCAAATCAAGTTCTAACAGGAGTTAATAGAAAATGTCAACTGGTATATAAGAAGGCATTATGAGATATAGAGAAAGAGAAGTAAAATGGTAATGACTCAGAGGAAAAGCCTCCCCTGAAATGAATTCATGACACAAAAGAAAATGCAGAACACATTTGTTTCTTATTCTTAGTAATATAAAAGAAAGCTTTAGCTCTGTTAAACAAGGACAGGTCTGGATAAGAAAAGTACAAAATTCAATGAGAAATAATTTCCCAATAGAACGTTTGCTGGAAGACTAAAAAGCAGATTTACACTGAAGAAATTCAAATTAACAATAATAAAGTAGACTTTTAAAGCATTTCCAGAATCTAAAAAAGAAAAAAATAGAAGTGAAAATTTTGAGTGAATTGAGTGTACATAGAAAATTAACCATAGCAATCTAAGATATGATTGAAGAACAAGAAAATTTAAATATGTTAATTATCAGAACAAATAATCAAAGATATAAGTGAAGAAGGCTCTTATGGTCAGATTGGAACTTTGGCCAGCTCTCATGGCCTGAAAACTATACACTGTACAACTCTGAAGAGTGCCATTAACATCGAGTTTGAGGTGGACAGCCATTACTTGGAATTGTGAAAGGCATGGAAACATGCAAGAAAACAAATCAATTGTCAAAAATGAGTAAGAGAGATAATAATAAATATTTTAAACGTTTTTTAGAAATGATTGCCTACAGATTACTAAAATCAAGTTAGATTCAGATCTTTCCTTGGGTAAAATAAATTTTTGAAGAAAAACATATAATATCTATAAAATTTTCACTGAAAGAGTTGAGTAATGATCATTTCAAATACTACCAAGCATTTGAAAATACAGGTGTTCAGGAATGAAAGCCTCTGGTGAATGTTCAGTGACACACTTGAGATCACCGTAAGAGAAATCAGAAAATATAGTTCTCTCTGAGATAGCTGGTGTTAAAATAGGATGAAAAGATACAGAAATATATAAAAAACTTTTTATGTAACTAATAATTATAAGAATTAAAGGTCAGTGGTGGTAAATCTTCATGTTTTTAAACCATAGAAACAGAAATAGTTTAAAGTGTAAAGCAGTCAGGGAAAAGATTCTGAAACTGAAAAGACCACACAGATGGGTTTACAAGTGAAAGTTTTATTTAATTTTTATTTTTATTTGATTGAGGGGCCCTAAGTCAATCCCAGAGATGTTACTCTTGCTCTGGTAGGAATCCACTGAGGACAAGTCACCTGCACACATTTTTGAGAAACACGAACGCTTATCTGGGGTTGTTTATTCCCATCTTTATTCGCAGGGTTTGATTTCCAATGATCTCCCTTGGCTTAGATTTATGTCTACCTAAGACATTGGGTGTCCACAACCGAAGGAAGAATATCTTGTTATTAAAAATAACATGAAAAAGAGAGAAATTTTTAAAAATTGGATTTATGACCTTAGATGATTGTAAAACAATTTGCAAAGTTGAAAGGGTTGAGGATGGAAAGAACAAAAGCAGAAATACAATGTCTTTTGTCAGAAGGATTAAAAATGATTGTTGTCTTTTACATTGAGAGGATTAAATGAATACAAACTTAGGAATGTTTGTGAAAACTTTGATTATTAACTTAAAAGCACATTATCTAATTTCCAGATTGTTATAACATACATGTAGTCATGTGTGACAGGCTATTTGCTCACTATTTCCTAATCTCTTCCTCTTTTGTCCTCAGTAATTGCACTCAAAATTATAGCTGGGAATATGAGTGCCAAATGAAAAGCTACACCCCACCCCCATCCTCTTTGCATCTAAGTGAGAGAAAATAACCAAATTTTGGACAATGGGGTATAGATGAAAGAAATGAGTGAAATTTAGGGGAAGTATTCTAAAAAGAAGGACCATGCTTCTTTCCTTCCTGTTTCTCTTTTTTGGCTGACGGGAATAAATAAAGTACATAAGTGACATAATGACTACTGCTAGGGAAAAAATAATTATAAGTGAAAAGAAACCATATGCACGTATGTGTGCATGAACACACACACACACTCCCCTATGCACACACACACACTTACTGGCCTTACACGTGCCCCAAACCAGAAACAATCTATGTGGCAACAGATATAAGACAAAGCATTAAAGGCAGAAAAAATAATACAATGACAAAAGTGAGGCCAAATATCATCACTATTAATTTATAAACTAATTATAAAATAAAAGGATTAGAAAATATATAAAATTGAACTATTGTAAAACTATTTAATAAATATTTATTTAGGAAAATGCCATAAACTATTTTATTTTCCACCCACCATTATTAAGTATAGCCCAATCTGTTTATTTAACTTCAGCCATTTACCCTGTCCCCTACTACTGCTTGGTTTTTGCTGGTTTTGTTCTTATTGTAGACTCTTCTGCAGATTTTCCTATTGACTCTTCACATCAACCCTCATCCCTTTAGATGACTATTTATATTATTTTTTAATGATTTTATATCATTGAGCTTCTGTAACCATTGCCTCTCCTGAAAAAAATTACCTATTTTTCAGGGATTAAACCTCACATTAAGAACATACCATAGTCCAAACATGCACATACTAGTATTTTCTACATTTTCAGTCTTTTATATTAAGAACCTCTGAAATGTAGTGGCAATGGCAAATTCAGCACGAAAATAAGTCTAGGCAGCTGTACAGGGAGGTTGGAAAGAGTTGAGAACATGAATTCAGATTAGGAAATGAGCTTAGTTTGGAAGAGTGATCATTAAATAATGAGGAAAAAAAAAAGGCTGAGCTCTAAGAAAGAAACAGAAAATCAGTGTATCATATTTTTTCATGGTAGCAATATATAGGACTGATTCTCCATTTGGGATATGGAGAGAATATGATAATAAATAATTTATCAATACCAGATATTGAATACAAGAAATCCAAAGGAAAAAATAACAACATCATAGCATAATGAAAAATTTAAACCTTCCAAGTGCACAATGAATTTTCAAAACACACACACACACACACACACACACACCACACCCATATCACACCCACACACAGACTGTCCTATCATAAAATTTCATGTACCAAACAAGGTTTTTTAAACACCCACCAAAGAGAAATAAAATATTAAAACAGATTTTATTTATTTTTATTTAATATGATTTTCTAATTTTGTCTATATTTAGCTTTAATATAGTGATTATGCTACTTTATCTTTTGATCCTTACTTTCTGTAGCTGTTTATGTATAATAAATAACTTTATTCTAAGTGATGAGTTTTGTCATTTATAAAATTAAGGATCTTGCTAATAAAAATCATTCAATAATTATATGTAAAATTATTTGACTACTGCCTAAGATTGAGAGATATAACTAATTAAAGTTTAATATTAGCATTTCTTAATAGTAAGCTGTACTACTGGCTTATAAATGAAAATAGAGTTTTAAATTTATTATAAGATATCTATATCATAATTTTAAAATACACTTATTAATAAGAGATATTTCTTCACAGAGTAAAAGCCTCAAATAGTATCTTAAACAATATGTTTTATTTCATTAACAATTAAGTTGTTTGTAAAATAAAATAAAATTTTAATTACTTTTAGGGAAGTCTAAGTCATTTTCTCAGAATTACCACATGACATTTTTTTGATGTGAGAAAACTGACCTTGGCATATTAAAACACTCTCAATGCACAATTTTATTGTACCTAAAAAAATAGAAAAGCTACATAGTTTGAAGCATTCGTGAATTTCAAAACACCTCCTGGAAACCCCTTTTCTCCCATGTGAGGGCGGCATTTTTCTGTGGCCTTTCCCATAAGGCCTACTTACCATTGTTCTCCAAGTGCTTCCAACAGGAAGCACTGAGCTAGTTATCTAAGTATAGAAAACTATTCTGACACTTTATCAGATAACTATGATATGTTCACCTGATTCTTTCAATCTGCACTTTGAGCATGAAACATAAATACGGAAACCCAGGTGGGCCATGCAGCCAATTCAGTTCACAGCAGAAGAGCAAGGTGAAAGTTGTGTCCCGAGAGAGCTTAGATGTTGCCTCCACCATTTTCTCTGTGATGAATCAGTTAATGCCATATTCTTATTCCTCTCCTAACTCATGCACTAGTTTCTTCCACATTACACCAGCCTCTTCTGCACAGTGAATTTCGGGGTTACAGTTCCATTCTAGGTAATTTCTGGATAGCAGGCCTAAGGGTAAGAGTGACTGAACTCCAACATGATTGTACTTTCCTTATATATCAGAGGAAGAATGGGGATGACTTTGATATAGGAAAGGAAAGGACTTGGCATCCTTCCTTAATCATAAGGGCCTGAAATGTAGACCCTAAGTAACCCTAATTCTGAAAGATGTACTTTATACTGGATTAACAATAGGTTTTATTTTCAAATAGGTTTTATTTTCCATGCCAATCCTGATTACGTGATATTGGATTTTTGAGGCTATTTCTGACATTAGTAGGGTAGAGTAGATTTAATAATTCAATTTCCACAAAGGGGGAGGAATCTTCATCCAGGCCTTAGTAACTGGAATCTCTGATATAAAAATGGTTCTATGTTCATTGTATTATAGCATAATTTTTAATAATGATGTTGCTAATAAAATGTTAAGTGAATCTATATAATTAATAACATGACAATATAAGCCATGTTTACAAAGTATCATAATGTCTCTTTCGGCTCTTTATTCTAGCCATTTAAATAATAAATTTGGGTCAATATATCCCTAAGTCTCATAAACTTTATGTGTGCAATAGTTGGATTTTACATTTAATGTTATCATTTTAAAAATAATGAAACATTTTAGTATTTAATGATATTTTTAAATGTAGAGGTACATCTAAATTGTACTTTCTGGTGATTCATGTCATGAAATATGGGATGCCCTTCCTCTAAAACACATTCTGATTTTCTTAATTTTTTTCCATGATTTCAAACTATAGATGTAGTTTGGAAAGCTGATTTTTATATAATAACTTAGGAACATGTGCCCCTCACTCTGGTTTATTTGCCAGAATTACTGGCAAAAGATTACAGAAAATTACAGAATGATTAAAAAGAGTTACAGAAAAATATTTTGCTGGCTGCATATAAATACTTTGAATGATAAAAAAATAGATTTTTAAGAGTATGAAGTAACCTAAATAAAGAGTACACATTTTGAAAAGAGAATATCCTGCTTTGGCACTGACAGAATAAAGAATATGATACACTTTCAAGTATGTCTCATAGCTTTCAATAGAATGTAATGAAAAACGTATTAGATATTTGGTTATTTCCTATGTACTAAAAACAAAATAAAACAAAACTAGGCTTTGAGCAAGGTTTCAAGAGTGAAATAATTACGAAGATTTCAAAGGAAAAACAGCTAAAGGTAGTAATTGAGAATGGTATATTCTTTAGTGGTAATACATGAATATGTCTTGCAGATGGTTTTTTCAGTGTGCAAACCAATGATGATAAATGGGTAGATTTGAGAGCTGAACTCTATTTTTGTCATGTTGCTTGCTTTTTCCTGCTTTCTCTTTGGCACTGTTATTACAGCACTCTAATGTATACCTGTAAGCATCAGTGGAATTTTTTTCATTGGCATACGATGCCAATGACTTCTCAAGGGCATCAGTTTCCCATGTCATCAATTCTTTTGTTACTAGTTCTTTAAGCAGAGCCTGGGGGACACGCTGCACTCAATGAATGTTTGTTAAATAAATGATTTAGTGCAGAGGTAGCTTAAGTAGAGTTTATATCCTCTGGAATGGTTCATATCTTGGTACTCCTACATCGCTGACCAGAGAATTTCTTAAATTCTAATTTACTTCATTAATATGACAGGGAAAGACCTCCATACTTTGGCAGAAGCATCCTGATTCTATCCTTTCGATAATGTATTTTTGGAAAACACCATATTTGGAGTTCTATACTTTATAAGCTATAATTAAGCACAAGTAACATGTATGTTAAGGAGGCTGGCCATCTTAATAGAAGTATAATTTCTCATAGTCAGATAGAGAAATGAACACAATGAAAATAAGACAGACAATTCTGCAACCAGTCAGTAGTATCAGCTTTCATCATCTAAATAACTATTGTTATTACAACATTAAAGTAATATATTTTATGTGTCAAAAATTCTTTGTAACTGTTTTGGTAAACATTTAAGTAAGATTAGTGTTTCAACATTTAAAAAGTTTTCTGTTCTTCTTATTATGACTAAGTCTGTTGTTTTTTATTCAAATCAGTTATTACCAGGGAAAACAAAAAAGAAAATCAAACAAAATATTGCAGAAGCAACCAACAACAACTGATTTGACATTGCCAAATTTGTGTTATGTTTACGATTCCAAGTTTTGCTTTCTCTTCTGTGCAGCAAGAACTATTGACATCTGTATAGAAATCTAAACTGAGACTCCTTGGAGATTTTTATAATTTTATAATTCATTTTATAATTTTCCTGCCAATATTTTACGGTTGTCTCACCCATGCCTATTTCATCTGCAATTTATTTTCAAGAAAACTTCTATTATTTATTATTTTCTTAGTTTAAATTTCATTTTTGTGAAAGTAATTCTCTTCTGACAATCATATATCACAGTTTTATTGAATTCCATTTCATAATTGCAATATTAAGTAACTCTGGCACGCAGAGTTTGGAGAATGAACCCGTATTTAGCAAACTCTAGCGAGCAAACATTTCCAGTGGCTTGGGGCCTACTAACCTTGAGGCAGTGGAGACTTGGTTATTGTGATATTATGATTTATAAGAAAAAATTTATTTATAAAGAATAAAACAATTATTTTCATTAAAATTGATTTTAATTTATGTCCACAGTTCCAGGATCACAGTCCAAAATTGGAAGCAGTGGAAACATCTTCTGTCATAATATTTGGTCTCTTGTCTTCGGTTTCTGAAAAGCTTCAGAGTCGTAAAGGTAAAATGTTGTCTTGCTATTCAAACAAACCCCGTTCTACCACAGCTGGGTTTACGATAACGAGGGACTTCGGGCCAGCACCAAGGATGGGGGCTGGCTGTTAGGGAAAACCACCAAGAACGGAGGCTTGCAATTTTCAATCCCACCTCCTGATTTCTAGGGAGGGGAGAGGGGCTTGAGGTTGTATTAATTTAACCAGTGATTTAACCAATTGTGCCTGTGTGGTGACGCCTCCATAAAACCCCCAAAGCACTGAGTCTGGAGAGCTTCTGGGTTGGTGATCACGTGGAAACCTGGGGAGAGATGTGCCGGAAGATGGCGCGGAAGCTCTGAGATCTTTCCCACAGACCTTATCCTATATACTCTTTGCATCCGGCTCTTCCTGAGTTACATCCTTTCATAATAAACCAATCATCTAGCAAGTAAATTATTTCTCTGAGTTCTTTGACCAGCTCTGGCAAATTAATTGAACCCAAGGAGGGGGGTCTTGGGAACCTCTGATTTATAGCCAGTTGGTCAGAAGCATAGGTAACGACCTGGGCTTGTGATAGGCGTCTGAAGGGGCCGGGGACAGTCTTGTAGGACTGAACCCTTACCCTGTGGAATCCGATGCTATCTCTGGGTAGACGACAGAATTGAGCTGAATTGTAGGAAATCCAGCTGGTGAGGGAGAATTGCTTGGTGGTGTGGGGAACGCTCTCCCCACTCACATGGGGAGATTGGTCTCAGGACATGAAAAGTTATACTCGGTAATCAGTTAAGCAGAAGTCAGTAAGAGAATTTCTGTAATGTTTTTCGAATTCTTCACAACCGATATGTGTTATTTGGGTAATAAGAAACTGGCAGAAGAACCTGCCTTTCATTAATGATGAATAATATTTCCTTTAATAACTGTTAGAATGAAACATATGAGTCACAGATTAAATGTTTGATGAACATCAAATAACCTGTATCCATACTATTCGAGGCATGTGTTAAATTTATGAGATAGCCATGTTAAAAATGATGATAGAAATAACAGTCACACAAGCATATAAACTAGACTTCTTATGAGTATTTTATATACAATCAGCGCAAATTACTATTTTCAGCAACTCTGTGATCTTTATAAAAACGAGAATTATCTTACATCACATGATATACTGAAATATGAGTTAAGAAGAAAGTTAACAATAAGATATACATGCAAATATATCAATGACAGAATGAAGTTTTATACTGAATCACTGTTTTGTGCTCTTAACGATTTTTCAGCATTTGAGTAAGTTTATAAAAGTGGCAAATACACTTTAATAATTTGCCTCATCTATTCAAGGTTGTCAAAACTGGCTTGGTATTCATTACTGTGAAATGTTCTCAGAGTCCTTTTTAAGGAGTTATAAAAATTCTAACAAACTATTTAGTGCTAGAATGCAAGATAGAAGTCTTGGAGGAAAACAATCTAAGGTCAGTAAAAAGGATCTGACAAGGTGGTCTGACTCTGCAAAAACGAGGGCAGCATCAAATAAAACCATTCTACAGTTCTGTTCACATAGCTAACGAATAGATGCATTTGATTTTTGTTTAATTTTTGTGATCTTTACAAAATCTTTTTGTAAAGACTTTTACAAAAGATCTTTACAAAAGAATTTTAAACGTTTATGTTATTCTCTTCTAAAACTGGCTTTGGTGCACCTAACATTAATTCTACACACATTACCAAGACTATCGCTAGATTTTACCTTTTATGAGAAACACCCATGAGAAGAAATAGATAATAAAGAAATGTCCTCTTGAAATGAAGCAGAACCTTATAGTCCTTGCCCACCATGTCCTCAGCCTACCTTTTGTCTGTGGAAAAACTTTAGCCAAAGAAAAAGTTTAATGAGAGGAGTGGAAGAAAAAAAAAGCAAAAACAAAGGAAAACAGTCCAACAAGACTAAATAATAATAGTTTAGTCATTAAACATAGTCAAGGACATTTAGTTCCTCTTCAAGGGCTATAGATAATATTCTGAGCCACATCCTGTGAGCTGTCTTATAGATACTGAAAGCCCCACCAGGTGGAAGCAGTTAACTACATGATGACCAGACTGTAGCCCTGACATAAGCTGTCACAATTCCAAGAACTGGCCTAAAGAAATGGGAACAAACTGACCCTGGAACTAAAGGCTAACTGTACTTAAAACAATCAAGGTGACACTGATCGGACAACTGCATGACCCATTTCAAGATGACTGTCAGAGCTGACCGTGTTGTTCCTGCAGGTAGCCCCCTCCCTCCGTCTATAAAAGCTCTTGCCCCCTGATTGTCAGGGGGGGAGAGTCAGCGGTGGACAGGAATCCCATGGTTGCCGACCTCCAAAATAAAACAAAACTTTCCTTTCCACCAGCCTTGCCTCTTTATTGGCTTCAGAGTGGCAAGCAGCCGGGCTCCACTTTCGGTAACAGTTTTTTGCCACCCAACGTGGGGCTGCTGTGATCTCATGACATCTGGCTCCCCGGGGTTTCCCGAGTAGAGCCGCAGCCACGACAAGTCCCCCTAAAGGCTGCGAGAGGCCCGCTGCTGGTGGCTAGCTGGCCTCGAGAGGGAAATTTGGGGGGATGTTCCTAGCAGCTGCCAAAACCATTTGTTTCGGGGATCCTCCCTGTTACTCGCCTTCTTGCCACTGTCTGCCAACATAACGCTTTTCCTTGGTGGAACGGAAACATGCATCTGGATGAGCTGATGAGCTCCAAAACCGAGTAAGTCCACCAGTTGTGCACCTGGACAAGATTCTCTTTTGAGCACGAAGTGCTATTTGGACATTGTTCCAATTAGTTCTGACAAGTCTGACTTTGGGGACCATTTGTTTTGGGGAAGTATTTGTTTGGGACTCTGTATTGGTCATTGGTCATCCTATCAGAGGATATGTGACAGTTCTGTCTTCTGGCGCATGAGTGTGTATTCCATTTGTATGACTGGTATTATTGTCGCCTTTTGTAAAATGCGAAATTCAGGTTTAATTCATTAGAAAATTTAAGCTATGAAACTATGACTAAAACAACAGAAAGATGATTTTGTTTAACACTGTGTTGCCAACAGTATTCTTCAGACTCCAGAGAAAATAGGTTGAGATGAAATTCTTTTGAAATTCCAAAACTGCTTCTTTTTGCATATGCAGTTAGAGAAAGCTAGCTTGATAAATACTGTTTTTGGAATTCTGACCCTGAGAGAACAAAAATATGCCTTCGGAGAAAGCTTGAAGTTAACTCTTATCCTGTCCTTGAAATACAAACACCTTTGCCTGAGACTTCAGTCTTGGGTTAATTAGGAGAACTTCAAGCCAAGGTAAAAAAAAAAAAAGTGGGGGTGGGAGAAGCCTTTTAAAATCAAGTGAATAAATTGAACTTATTCCAACTGTTATTTATGAGCTGATAAGTTCTGTATTGAAATATCTGGTTTGAGATCTCTGTCTGAATATCATATGTCTATTGTGATATTGTCATAAATGGATCAAAAACTTTTGGATAAACTCTTTGAAAATAATTATGCTTCGGGGATGTCTATCTAAAAATACTTATTCCAGATTGTTGGTAACTTGAAACTTTAGAGTTTTGCTAAATTAAGTTAAATGAATAAAATTAACTGAATGTCTAAATCATTTTTTTTAACATCTTTATTGGAGTATAACTGTTTTACAATAGTGTGTTAGTTTCTCCTTTACAACAAAGTGAATCAGTTATACATAACATACTGGACCATTGCTGAACAAATCTAAGTTTACATACTTTTGCCTTCTTTTGAGAGAAAAAGACACTAAAGATGTTTGGGTTTATTAACACATCTTGTACCACATTGAAGAGAAATTATGCTATGAGAAAAATGTATGTTTTTAGAGGTATGGAATATATTCTTAAGTTTGCCAATCAGTAAATGCTGGTATAACAGTTCAGTCACTTGTTTCTTGGTTTTGTTAAGGCTTTTAAGGATTAAAAACTGTAATATGTAATTAAAGCTACTAAAAATGATAAGGGAAGCATTTCAGTGTGCAAAACAAGTAGGATATGTGTTGTTGGTGACAGAGGTATAAAAAATGGAGATATTTTTGCTGAGGAAAATGATGATAATAATTTTGTCCTAGAGCTGTTTTTTTCTGGATGGGTAAAAATATGGGACAAATCATATGGATACAAAAAGTAATAAAAGTTTTGTGAGAAAAGGGAACTTTGAAAAAAGAATTTTGTATGTTGTTAGGAGTGATTAAGATTAGATTGGATTTAATTAGGTAAATGAATTTTGTTATTAACAGTAAGCTGGTCCAAGACTGGAATTTGGTTTTCTTTCTCCCTGTTAAGAGAAAACAATTTTCCTGGAATATTGAACTGCTTTTGAAAACAGATTGTAAGTTTCTTTCTCTAGCTGACTTGAGTACTCCAAAGGGCCCCTAGGCATCTCAGAAGAAATATTGAAGTAACTAGGATTATTTGGTTTGTTAAATTATATGGAAAACATTTGATAACTTTCAGATCCTACTGCTGAACTGGGTAAGAAATTTAAAGAATTCTAATGGAAAGCTACTGTTTTGCTTCAAACCATATTTTGACCCCAATGTTTAGGATGGAAAAAGTTGTCTAGTGAAATTATCACAGAGTATAATTACTTATGATGTGTAGCACTACCTCTTGAGAGGGAATTCCTCACTAGGTCAGATCACTGTTGCCTGCATGTTGCTTAACTAATGAATATTCACATTTCAATTACTGTCTATGCTGAATTATTTTAAAATAAATGACAGGCATTGTAATATATATATATATATATTTTTTTTTTTTTTTTTGCTTTGGTGGTTGGGGGGTGAAATTTCCAAATTTTCCAAATTGAATTCAATCTCCATTGCATTTGTTTCAACAATGGAGGGGGGTGTGTGGTGTCATTAAAAACCCACACCGTGACTAGAATTTTAGCTTCACCAACTGTCTCAACTTCTTTCAGACAGAACTTCATTATCTTTTGCATAGTTTTCCACCACTGAATCTTATTTAGTTTCTAGCCTATAGTCTTTCCTTCTTCCAGCCCATTAATTATTAATATTTGCCAGAATAATTTGTTTTTAAATGTCAATTCATGTAAGAGCAATACCCTTTTAAAAATCTTTCAGACTTCCTTGGTGGTGCAATTGTTAAGAAGCCTCCTGCCAATGCAGGGGACACAGATTTGAACCCTGGTCCGGGACGATCCCACATGCCGCAGAGCAAATAAGCCCGTGCACCACAACTACTGAGCCTGCACTCTAGAGCCCACAAGCCACAACTACTGAGCCCATGTGCCACAACTACTGAAGCCTGTGTGCCTAGAGCCCATGCTCTGCAAGAAGAGAAGCCACTGCAATGAAAAGCCTACGCACCGCAACGAAGAGTAGACCCCACTCGCCGCAACTAGAGAAAGCCCAGGCACAGCAACAAAGACCCAATGCAGCCATAAATAAATAAATAAATAAATTTTAAAAATCTTTCCACAACTACTCATTGCTTCCTCATAACAACTAAGTCCTAAACACATTCAATGCTAATCAAAATCTAACCTCCACTTCTCTCTTGATTCTCACTGCTTGACGTTCTCTGCCTGTTTTTTCCTATATTCCATCTCTGCCAGATTGCCTATGTTTCACCAACATACTGTGTTGTTTTAAAATGACCACATTTTTACATGCCTGCTCTTTCTGGCTGGATTCACTTATCTTTCTTCTTCATCCAGTTAATATCAATTCCTCTTTTAAATTCGAATATTCCTTTCCCCAAATATTTTTGTTTCTGCTGGCCTGGGTCACAGTGGGTCTGATGGCCCACACATAAACCTCTGAAACATCATTCGTTCTTTAAAATAGAAAGCTTAACCACTTTTGTTATAATTATCTTTTTTTCTCTTCTCTTTTCCAATTGGCCATGAGCTCTCCAAGGTCATGAATTGATCATATCTGAGAACTTTGAATCCTCAAACCTTAGAACACTGTTTAGCAAAATGGAAACACAATAATTATATTTAAATTTACTTCACCTAAATGTGTACACGTGTGATCTTGGACTTTTTTTCACATTTCCTTTAGCTTGGCTTCTTCATCTTTATAGTAATAACTGCATATACTTAGTGAGTTGTACTGAGTATTTAAAGAGACTATCCATGTAGTGTTTGGTGACTATTAAGCGCTGACAAATGTTAGTTCACTTTATGCTTCCACCGAATGGTATAGTGGAAACTTATTGGGTGGTTTCCCCTTAACACTTCTGTGGGATTTTCTGTTTATGTGAGTGGAGCTCCCTCCAGCATTTATTACATGGCTCCCTTGGCCATGTAGAGGCCATTACATGTAATGGCTATGTTATGGGTCCAGGGCGACTTCTGATATAAGAGCATCAAGGGTTTCCTTCCCTAGTACCTGGGCCTGAGAACCAAAAAGATTGCTGGTGGTCATGACATGTAAATGGATAACCAGGCAGAAGCAGAAGTGAAAGATATAGAAGGGCCTAGAAGACATTTAATTTTCTGCTTTCAGATATTTCTTACAATCCAGATGCATTCCTGTTTCCAGGCCCTATCTTTCTTTTTTATATAAGTTCCTCTTTTGCTTGTCACTAGGTTTCTGTTTTACAAACAAAACATTCGAACCAAAACAAATGAAATTATGGTCTCTTATTTATTTATTTATTTTTTAAAAATTTTTTTGCGGTACGCGGGCCTCTCACCGTCGTGGCCTCTCCCGTCGCGGAGCACAGGCTCCGGACGCGCAGGCTCAGCGACCACGGCTCACGGGCCCAGCCGCTCCGCGGCACGTGGGATCCTCCCGGACCGGGGCACGAACCCGCGTCCCCCGCATCGGCAGGCGGACTCCCAACCACTGCGCCACCACGGAAGCCCAGTTATGGTCTCTTTAGAAGACAGTGTAATTGTGGTCTTTGTAACAATACACCTTAATCAAATAATCAATGGCTGATGGCTTTGGCTGATACACTGTGTTTATATTAAAAATATGAGCTGGCAGTATGTGACCCAAAATAATGTCATAGTTTTCATGGTGTTCAACTTTCAACTTCTACAGAGAGAATTACAGAGGCAATCTATAAGTATGCATTCCACAAGCAGGTGAAGAACATAATAATCATCCATTTAGTAGCTATCATACAAATATTTTATCATTTCACAGACGAGACACTTCAGAAATTGTAAAATATGTCCTTGCAGTCCTGGACGTGGGTCTCAAGGGACATTTCCTTAATGAGTAGCAACTCTCTTTACCTTCACCAGGTGTCTTATCTATCAATTCTTCCCTCCATCAAGATCAATGCACCAAACCAATCTGTCTATTTACTTTAGAATGCAATATAAAATATTAATGCTTTGAAATGTTAAAGCCCAAAGGATTATTTCATTTGAGATAAGAAAAACGGACACGAATCCTTTGCTGCCTTTCAAAAAGTACTGCTATTTCTGAAAGTGTGGCAGTAAGATTAGTCTCAGAAGAATGGGCTTGGGAGAAAACGATGCTAAACATACTTGAAAATAGCAAATAAAAGTTGTAGATGATATTTCTTCCGAACAGCTAAGATTTATTGACTTTAAAATCTACTTCTGATGTGAAACTCTTCAGAACTCCACTGCTCAGAGTACATTAATGCTGAGCTTGGATGTCTTAAGAGATTTCCGCACGAGCTTTCAACTCTGCAGACCGTGCCTCCCTTACATTTTCAGCGCCCTCTCACCTAGATTGGATTGTTGTTCCCTTGCACTTGTGTTCTCTCTTATTGATTTTTTTGCCTGTCTCATCTGAGTGCTTTCATATCATGTTTTCATATCTGCCTGCCTTTCACACACACAACAAAATGATGGTACACAAATGCTGGCTTTGAGGGACCTAATCATCAATTTATATAGAGATCGCCTTTCTTCATATCAGCTTATAGACTTCCTACCTGACTTATAAAGGGAGTGTACTGTCTTGTAAGTTGAGGGGAATACCCTGACCCATCAAACCAGATCATAGATAGAGATATAGACACAAAATATGCACACACATATATACGGTAATCGATTTAACATTTATAATACATATTACTAAATATTATATATCGTATAATTACACACGAGTAATATATTTATATTACATATGAAAGGTATATAGAATATACCCTTTTTTTCTGATTTAGGAAATTACAGGGTTTCTTCAGGGCAGACTATGATTCTAAATCCTCCCATTATATATAATATGTGGTCTGAGGTCATAAGATACTTAAACATAATCAATGACTTAGGGAAAACAGAAACGTAAATACTTCAGACACTGGACTTCTTTTAATTTCTCAAACAAGTCGTTTTCTTCCCCACTTAACGGCCTTTGCACTTGATGGTTTCTCCACCTGAAAGTCTCTTACATTTGCTCTTCCTCCGGTTTCAGCTGAACTGTTAATTCTCAGGGGGGTCGTCTCTGACCTTTCAGTCTAAATTACATCTCTCTTTTACCTCCTCTCTTAGTTCTGTAAGTTTTCTTTATATAAAGTACATCAACGTATCTGATCATGGTGGTGTACCCAGTGTCTCACACAGCATTATAGCTCATCATAAATATCCTCTATCTCTCCATCTGTCTATTGGCTAGAGTGAATACGTGAATCAATTAATGAATGAAAAAGTAAAGAAAGAAAAACTGAAGAATGGTGGGAATTCCTGAAGTACAGCCATATAGTGGTTTTCAACTTTTCCTTGAGAACAGCTCGTATACAGCCTGAAATGCTGAGATAATTTGGGGGCAGGATAATGGGATAAGTAAGGGCAGACAGCCATGCACACAACTCCCATAGCTGCAATCCTTCCTCTCCAAACAAAGGTGATTCCATTGCTGTGGAAGCACTCATTCTTTTTTTTTTTTTTTTTTTTTGAATTTTTGAATTTTATTTAATTTATCTTTTTATACAGCAGGTTCTTATTAGTTATCCATTTTATACATATTCGTGTATATATGTCCATCCCAATCTCCCAATTCATCCCACCACCACCCCACCCCCCTGCCACTTTCCCACCGTGGTGTCCATACGTTTGTTCTCTACATCTGTTTCTCTTTCTGCCCTGCAAACCGGTTCATCTGTACCATTTTTCTAGGTTCCACATATATGCATTAATATACGATATTTGTTTTCCTCTTTCTGACTTACTTCACTCTGTATGACAGTCTCTAGATCCATCCACATCTCTACAAATGACCCAATTTTATTCCTTTTTATGGCTGAGTAATATTCCATTGTATATATGTACCACTTCTGGAAGCACTCATTCTTGTCTGAGCCTAGTGCCTTGGGACTTTAGCAGTCCCTACTTTTCCCTGTTGTCACTCATCCACCTGAAATCAGTACCCCTCATTCACTGAAGCCTTTGAGAACCGACAGTGTCTTCCCTTTTGCATTCTGACATCTTATCACAAAGTTGAGAGATTTCGAAGTCCACAGGGAAAATTCATCTAACAAGCTAGTATTAAGTGTGCAACGCTATTTAATGTGACGACTTTACCTCCATTAATTTTGGCAAACAACCTCCAGGACCAAACCTGAGATCTGGTCATCACCTGGACTAGATCTACATTACATACCTTAAACTCGAATAATTCACTCTGTTGACAGCACGCTTTTTTCCTTGTTTTCTCACAACCTCTCTCCCTCTCTAACTTCTCTTTAACCTCATGGATAGTCCTTTGAGCTCCCCATTTGCTCCTCCCCTCACTTCTTTGCCATCCTAGCCAGCTGCAATTACCTATGCAGCTGACACTTGCCTTTTTGTTTCACTTTGTTTCTCTTTGGCTGCTAAGACCCTTGGACATGTTCCTATGGCCACTTGCCTAGAGGCTAGACACTTGCTTTTCCAGACACTATTGTATAGATAGGGTTGTTCCCTAGCCTGGTTTAGAAGTTTCTAATTTCCAAACTGGAAATTAGTGATGTAAAAAGTGATGAGAAAAACTGGCACCACATAGAAACTATGCTGGCAAAGGTAGCCTGAACTGCATCCAGTTTCAATGGAGCCTGTGAGTGAGGTTCCACTGACAGAAACTGATATCCATTGTTGGTTCTTACTGTGATGTCATCTGTGTAGTTCTGCGTTATCACAGATGTTACCCGTGATGTTATCTGTGTGTTATCTGTGCTGGAGTGTTTGTACGCTGGAAAGTTGTGTACCTTCCTGTGCCACTTTGCCGGGTGGCTCTGGTTGCTTTTCTGTTTTGCACAGCTTCTAAGTCCTGCATTCTGACCCATTCTTAACAAATTCTGTTTCTGATTAAATGAGCCAAAATTTATTGCAACTAATTGTACCCACTATGAAGGCATTCATCTGCTGGTTTTTAAGAGTACTGAGTCTAGATTTGGACTCTTTGATTCAAATCCTGGCTGTAGTACTTAGTAGCCATTTGACCTTGGACAAGTTATTTCCCTTCCTTGTACCTTGGCTTCCTCATCTGATACGTAAGAATAAGAACTAGTAGCTACCTCTGGAGGAGGCTGTGAGGACTGCTGGGCACACTGTAAATGCTATGTGAATATTTGCTATTATTACAATTAGTACTAGCATTTGGTTGAGCATATAACCTACTTTCTCATTAGGAACTTTAACTTTATCATGCCCTCATTTTAATACTTTATTTATTTATTTATTGTGTTTCTTTACTCTATGTCTCTAATATAGTCACCCAGGGAAAGCCAACTGTAAATCTACATTACAAAATACCTTCTCTAGTCCAGTACCCCATTTAACTTCGATAAGAAAGTTTCATGAAGACCAAGCTCATGAAGGTCTAATGAAGACCTGTTACTGTATCAAATGAGAACTCATTTGAATCTTTATTACCAGATTTCACACTGATCCTTGGTCACAACCCTCTTCCATTCCCTGAAATGACTCTTTCAGAGTATTATCTGCATGCTTATTCTAGTATTTGGAAATAATTTAGGCCATCTGATATCATTTGCTTCATAATCTCGCCACTCAAATTTCTGAAATGTGTGATCCACACACTTTGTTTTCACTTCCTTAACTCACCACTGTAACATGTCCTGTAACTTCACTCTACTAAGATCATTCTTATCAGAGTCACCAAAAATCTGCCAGTGCCAGATTCCAAGGATAATTTGAGTCCTTCTCACACTGTAACCTCACTCTTCCTTGGGACAGCACTGCACACTTCATCCTCCTTAAAACTCCATATTCCTTTAGTTTCCATTATCACAAAATCTCCCAGTTATTTTCACATCTTCGCATCTCTTGTGAACACCTCTTCCATTGTTTATGCTTGCCTTTCTGGTGTCCCTTGTGATTCACCAAAAAGCACACACTCCTTAGCCATTCTCCTAGTTTTAATGACCAACACACTGACGTTTCCCAAATTGACGTCTTGAGTCCAGACCTTTGCCTGAGCTTCATAATATATTCTAGACATAGTACACGTGTACCTGCTTGAAAGCTTGTGTATGTATGGTTATTTTGGGGTACCTGAGATAGGTCCAGGTTTTATACTCAGGGAGAGAGAGTTGAGAGTCTAAAGGTGATATGCACAATGATTGAAATGCCGTGAATGTCTTCAGTAGAAGAGGGTCAGGAAGTTGAGAAATATGAAAAGAGAAATGTCTGGTAATGGGCAAGCTAACTTCTTTGTAAATGACTCTCCTGCTTTAATGCCTTACCGTGAAATAAGTATGTACCTTTGATGGTCGGGATTTGTCAGCGTAAGAAAACTGATAGTTAGGATAAAATGGTAAAACAGAAAGATCTCCGGAAGCCAGAAGGACATTTTTTAATGGTATTGAACATGAAGTGTTGAATTATATTATTTCTGTCCAGTGAAGGATCTGATTTTTAACTCAGACCCCATTAGGAAGTTACTTCCTCTACCATAAAAAATGAAATGCAGTAACATTCTCTATCACTGCAGTGTGACAAAGGATGTAAAAGGTACCAATTATATTAGAACATCAAAAGTCTGAAAGAAACGTCATTTCATGGTACCTGAAATTAAGGATAGGCATTTTTCACAGCATATTGGAGAGGTGCAGTTTTTTGAACAATACAATTGTTACTCCTTTATTTGAAACCTGACAGCAGAGTAAGTGAAGTAGCACAGCCTGAGCAATCACTGTCCTGATACAAGAAAGTGACACCCAGGGCAGATCAAACCGAAATGAGAGCATTCTGTCAGCAAAAAAGGAGCAGCAGAATTTGTATAAAGAGAGAAGAGGAGGAATTTGGACTTCAACAGGCAGAGCTATTACATCAGCCTCTGATTATAGGCTTTACTGCATGTTCAGTTAAGAAAAAAATAAGAGATACTGTATATAGTTTATATATAAACTATGTAAGAAATAGTAAGAAAAAATATGCAGAGCAACTTCATAATTGAAATTTGCTCACTTCTAATCATACCAAGTGATCAGTGTCTCTAGAACCAGATGCAATTATAATGCTCTGCAGCATTTACTGCTTCAGTGGATTATGGACTTAAGAAAAGTCCATAATCCACTGAAAAAAAGTTAAAAAAATACTGTATATAGTTTATATATTTTTCAATTGTTGTGACTAAGATTCTATAGAGTCCATATCTTCCACTTCAGAATTTGGGTCAAATATTAAAAGAGAATCTTTTATTGGTTTCATAAAAAATGAACTAAATGATCACTTCAAGGACTGAGATACGTACTATGTAAAACATTTTCTTAGTAATGCAATAAAGTTTCACATACACAGAGCAGACAAAGTGAGGCCAGGCAAGCAGCAAAATGCACAGGCTGCTGTGTTAATAAGTTGACTTTTATCTGGAAGTTCTCTTCTGTGTGCTTGAGGACACCAGTAAGAATATTCATTGAATTCAGTACTGCCTCCCATAATTCTATTTTATCATAATTAATATAAGTTTAAAATTTTATGAAGATATTTTATACTAAATTTAAAATAATGATTCACAACCACCCAATTTATATATAAATATTTATTTTTTATGTTAATAAAAATGTATTGAAATCCTACTAATTGTATAACCTATTTTTGGTGATGTGGATATATTAATAATTAAAAGAGATGAAGATTTTGCTTTCTTGGAGTTTTTCTTCTAGTTGAGAGGAGAGTAAATTAATACATCAGTCAAAATCAAAATCAATATATGTTGTAAAGCCAATAGTCAAAGAAGTAGGTAGCAGTAGTCAGGCAAGTCTTTTCCGAGCAGGTGAGATCTGAGCAAAGACCTAAATGAAGTGAGGGAGTGAGTTATGAGAAGATTGAGGAGAAAGTGCTAGAGATAGAAAGGAGAGTGCCTTACAAATGCCCTTTGGTAAGAAAACACTGAACTCAGGGGACAGCAAGAAGACTATGTGGGAGGAATGGTGGGAAATACCACTGGGGTCAAGAATGTCTGTAAGACGTTTGACTTGAACTATTGGATAAAGGAAGGTTTTATTACAGAGCCTAAGAAAACATGTAGAGAGTAAAGCTCTGGGTTAAATTAGTCAGAGTTCAGCCAAAAAAAATAGAAACCACTTTACAACTCATAAGAAAGCAGCAGGTTGCGATTTAATACAGAGAATTAGAAGATAAAACTGCTGGAAGGGTCCAGGGAACAAAGATCACAGAAAGGTGCTACCAGCTTCAAGATATCAGAGAGCGCAGAAATCAGACGAAATTGCTACCAATGATCTCAATTTCCTGGAGCACAAAAATGAGTGATTCAGAGGAAGCTATTCATACACTGCCTCCAAGAAAATTTCACTTCTGTTGCCTGCTGAAGTCCATGATCTTTATTTCTCTGCCTGAACAACATTGACTTTGGATCAAGTGCCACATATCAGGGTAAAAGCATTCTGTGGGTCGTTTCAGTAAAGGAACCACATCCGGTACAGCAGCTGATATTGGGGTCATCAATTAATTGTATTTATGATAATCCCCATCATTCTTCATCATATTTAAACATACCAAACAGATGACTTAAAAGAAGACCTACCACGAATCAATGTTCATTCATCTTTCAAGTCTTTCACGGTGGCACTAAATTCTGTCATTCCTCCAGGGATGTATTACTGGTTTCTGTTTTTCAACTGGTAGAGGGGAGACCAGTTCCAGGAACTTACACTTGGTTCTTTCTAATATTATAAATGTTGATTCAAGGGACAACTAGCCAAAGGAAGAATTCTGTGAGTTTCCAAATAAGGAGAAAAACTCGTGGATAAATCCACAAACACACTGAGCTCATTCTAACATACACTCCATCCAAAACGCCATTTATCACCAGACTGCCACAATACCCTCTCTGATTTATGGCCCTGAGAGTGATTTTTCTTTTTGATCTTTAAAGATTATTTTCACTTCAAACCCAGTGTTTATTCATTCTTCAAAATCTTGGAAAATTTCTTTTTCTCAGACCACAACCACCCTCTTAAATAGCCACAGGAATATTTTAGGAGAAATAGAAAGAAGATTTAGAGTACGTGTGCTTGGCAGTGTCTCTGCTCCTTCTTTAAGCAGGTCCATCATCCTCTTCTTTCAAGGCATCTGGGACCATAATTTGTCTCAAGTCTGGAACTGGGTGAAAATTCATGATTGTCCCTTATAGTGACTCAATGAGTTATATTCACCAACCAAGAGGTTTGTTTTTTTTTTCCTATTACCGAATTAAGGAAGAATTTAAGAGCGTGTCCATCTATTTCACTTCCACGAACCTCATGATCAATTAGCCATGGCCAAATTGCAACTTGCCCAATTTACTGATTATACCTCAGGTCCTGCTTTCCATTACAGCTATCATGCTTATTGTGTCATTTGCAGTTAAGCTCTGGCACATGGCCTCTGCCACTTTAGAATTTTAACTTTAACATAAATATCAGCAAGGCTATATCCATGGTGACATTTCTCACCTTTGTTCCTGCTTGCTGAGTACATTCCCAGAAGTTTTTTGTTTTTTGTTTTTTGTGGTATGCGGGCCTCCCCCTGCTGTGGCCTCTCCCGCTGCGGGGTACAGGCTCCGGACGCGCAGGCCCAGTGGCCACGGCCCACGGGCCCAGCCGCTTCGCGGCACGCGGGACCCTCCCAGACCGGGGCGCGAACCCGGCTCCCCTGCATCGGCAGGCGGACGCGCAACCACTGCGCCACCAGGGAAGCCCCCATTCCCAGAAGTTTTAAAGGATGTTCTATCACCAATGTTCTTAATGCTATTTACAGTTCTTCAGGCCCTCCCAGGGAAATAATTGGGTAAGCAGTTCACCATAATTAAGACACCTGTCTCCGTAGTCTTTGGATTCCTTGCTCTAAATAATGCCAAAGGATTTCTGGCATCTCACCTTTTTCTAATGTAGGTGACTATGGTGTCCAGGTTTTAGCTAACAACTGAGTGAGCTATTACGGCCACTCCTAGACGCTTGAATTAATATGGAATTCTGACTGTATGGTGAGTGATGTTCCTATGTTGCTAAGCGTGGCTTGATCTCATGTTATATTCCTTCCTCCCTGATCTTAAACCTTTAGAATCCATTCATATTTATATTTTCTAGATTTCTACTATTATACATTTGTAAAATTTTGCAACTTTTTTCATGTATAAGCTACCTTGACCTAGGGAGGATCTCATTCACTCTACTGATTTCTAAGTCTGGGAGTAAAAAGAGGTCATATATGTGGGACTTAAAAAGGAACAATAACACTAGAATTTATGACCACCTGGTGAATCTTAGGCAAATCTTCACTTATCTGGGAAAAATTTTGAAGATGATGAACAACATATTTTCAACAAAAAGTCTCCCAGGTCTGTGAAAACATACAAAGAGATGAACAAAGCATCGTAAATGTAGAGCAAAAAGCCGGTGAGTGAAGAAAACTGAAAATTATGGATAATGATACCAACAAAAGATTCCAGTGACATTCTGAATATTTACAAATAACTTCATTGTGTGAAACTTATTAAAAAAGCAAAATGTCTGCACTCTTTAACTCATTTAGAAAGGGAGACTTAAGCGGTTTTTTTTTTTTTTAATACAGACCATTGAGCGGGAGGGCTTCTAAAAGGTCAATAGGCTTAGCAATCTGAAATGTCAAATTAAAAACTTATTTTATAATTAGTCATACTGTGAAACCTATTGATCGGGTAGCTAAACAACTAAAATTTTTAGATAAGGTGATATCACTAACTTTTAGTAGATTTTCTTTGATTCTCAAAAATAATTACACAAAATTTCAGATATGTGTAATTTCAAATAAGAAATATAAGATTATAAAATGATGACCTAATTTCTGTCATCTCAGAAATTTTAAATAGCTCACATTGAATATTGGTCCTTAAATTTTGCATGAAGTCAAAAGGTGTTTTATTTCTAGTTATTCAGCTAACATCAAGATTATTTTGTTCAGAATGTATTAATTATTTTAAATACAAGAGTACTTAGGTAAAAAGAAAAGACTTGACAAATTTAAAGTCAGTATTTAATTTGCTTAGACAAGTTTCCTATGTCTCACTTCTCTCTCTCACCTTATCTTGAATCTTATATGTTTTTAAATTTATATATTAAATGTTTAGTTCAAAACAGAATGGCAATAAATATAGATCAAAAAGCTAACATCATAAAACCTGTTTGTAATTTAGAAACGTTAATACTATATTTTATGCATGTGTCAATGGTTCTTTTATAAAATAACAAATAAAAATCTGTGAAAAAGTATCTTATTTTTAAACCACATGTCTCCAATAAAACACTTGCATAATTAGAAACACAGCAACAATTCAGTGGAGTTAAAACTAAACGTAACCAGGAACAGAACTATTAAATTATAATAAAGAATATGGGGCCCATCTGTGTTATAATATAGATGATAGAAGTACATTCGAAATATTGATGACGGATTTTACATGAGATGGGAAAATATTGGCTTCCCTATAGTCATTTTCCTATACGTTCACCAAATTTGTTATTACCAAATCCTCCAGCTTTGCTTGTTATGTTTTTCCAATCGTCAGCATTAAAAGTTAAGGCACCGGGGCTTCCCTGGTGGCGCAGTAGTTGGGAGTCCGCCTGCCGATGCAGGGGACGCGGGTTCGCGCCCCGGTCCGGGAAGATCCCACATGCCGCGGAGCGGCTGGGCCCGTGAGCCATGGCCGCTGGGCCTGCGCGTCCGGAGCCTGTGCTCCGCAACGGGAGAGGCCACAACAGTGAGAGGCCCGCGTACCGCCAAAAAAAAAAAAAAAAAAAAAATGTTAAGGCACCATACTGAGACTGGGTTTAAAACAGTCATCACAAAGGATGATTCAGAACTCTTTTAAGTAAATATTTACAGCAAGTCTTTTAGCAGAACTCATAGAAGTTTAGTCACACTACTTGAATCGTATGGTCTAAGCCATGGAAAAGGGAAATAAAAACAATCCTCCAGAATATGTTAAGAATTAGCATCAAATTATTTAAACGATCCAGAATATTTAAAGAACTAGAGAGAAGCAAATTCTGACTGGTAACCTCCTCACTAAGGCAAGTATAAAATATGAGTGCATTTATGGCCAGACTTGGAGGATTGTTTTTTTCTTTTTATGGTTTCATTATATTTCTTTCTGTATGTGAACTTCCACATAACATAAAACCAGAAGACACATTAAGAACCTTTGGGGAGACATAGCATCCTTCACATGTAAATCTTTGCACCTCTTTGTCTTCACAGCTAGTGTATGTATGTATTTTGGTGGTAACAGTAATTTGTATTAAACTTACCCCTTCATTTTAATTCCTCTCAGAGTCCATAATCCACTGAAGCAGTAAATGCTGCAGAGCATTATAATTGCATCTAGTTCTAGAGACGCTGATCACTTGGCATGATTAGAAGTGAGAAAATTTCAATTATGAAGTTGCTCTGCATCTCTTCAATAACCTTTCCTTGTCACAAGCAAACAAAGGAAACAGTGAAAGTATTTTGAAAAAATTATAGGGCCAGAGGAAGAAAAAAGAGCATATAGTAAAAGACATATTGTTACCATGATGATTTTAAACTGTTTATCAAAAAACTATTCATTATTGTTGACCTAGTATTAAGCAAAATTACCTATATTTCCACATATAATATGGACTATCAATATAATATGTAATATCAATATAATTGTCACACATATAATATGTTATATTAATATAATAAACTCCAAGGCTGGCAGGTAAAAAGATATTTCAGAGAAATGATGCCTAACTAAGAAGAGGGATTATTTTTAAACCAGGGTACCTCATTTGAGAATTCATGGCAACCTCTAGACCTAATTCTTTTTAACTCAAATCAGAAAGGATGTGGAAATTTGACCTCTGCTTGACAATATTTCAGTAGGAATAATTTTTTTGAAAAATTAATGTTGTAAACTGTATCTCTGCAGTTTTTTCCCACTAGCAAATACAAAATTAATTGTAAAAAAAAGTCTGTTTCTCACAGATTAGTTTTATTTTTCTTTTAATTTTCCTGAACACTGGGTTTTGACATAACAGTGAAAATAAACTTATCACCCATCATTATTTGGTACTGAAGAGCACTTCACACTGAATTAGTAGCAATTTCCTAGTGATTTTATAAGATGATCCATCTTTTAAAATGGCAATCTGTATTTTATAAGAAGTATGTATCAACTGGAATTATCTGCTATGGTTATGATTATTTCAATATGTAGCTCCCCTTAACAGGCTAAGATAGCATTTAAAAGTAAATATGCCCCTTCTAATAAGATATGTTCTGGCATCTAGTCATTCCCTCAAATTTGCATAGATTTCCTATACAAACAGTACCATTGATTATAAATTTCTTAATTTCCCATGAGCAGATATAATGTTAAAATACTCTTCCCTCTGGAAAACGGACACCATCTAAAGTCAGAGTGAGTTTCAATCCTGACTCAGCCACTTAAATTATGTTATTAAACTCTCCAGCTACAGTTTTCTATAAAATGAAGGTGTGTATAATAGTCTACCGAATAGGGTTATCATATGGTTGGAGACGGTTTATGTTCTTAACACACACAGTGTCTACTGCTTAGTCATCACCCATTAAATGGCAACAATATTATTTTCAAATATTTTCCAAAGAAGAGGAAAAAATATTTGAAAATTGCCATCTATCTATTCATTTAATGCTGAAAAACACGGCAGCTGAGTACAATGTCTTTGGTGTCAGTTTCTTCTATTTTCCTCTTCTTACTTTGCCTTCTCCTCACTCATTATAATTCATTCAAACCTTTGTTTTTTCTTGGCTCTGACCCCATGCAAAGCCTTGCATTTATCTAAGTGCTTGTAGAGTCTTGGGACATCAGAAATCACAGACAGAAGCGACAGCAGTGAGGGGTCCCTGGTGTCTCACCATCCTACAGAGAGGCACGCTTGGCCGGGCCCAAAGGGTTTCCCTTGGGTTCTCTCTAGGAGAGGGATTCCAGTTTTCTGTGGATTTCCCTTTTATGCACAAGCACAAGAATGGATGTGTAAAGGAGATGGTAAATGTTCGGGGGAGAAGAACCAAGTAGACTGAATTTTGGTGCCAACACTCCAGGAGAATGCTGGGAAATAAATGCCAGCTGCCTAGCACCTGGAGAACGTGTGGTGCTCCAGCCTCATGAGGTATTGAGTTTAGGTGCAGCCCCTCCTGCCAGGGGTGCTTAGACAACCCGTAGACAGTCTCCAAGGTGATCCGCCAGACAGTGCTACTAGTCTCCACAATAGAGTGGGTGGCAATATTGTCCTCTTGAGGTCTCTGTCTTAGTTTCCTTGTTCACTACTACTAGTCATTTAGTTTAGTGAGAAGAAATCCTACCATCCTTGAATGTGTATAAGAATGTCCTGTGAAACATACATCCTCCAACAACCTTGGTGAGATAAAAATTATAAAAACCACTGGCCACAAGCCAGCGGTATGAAATTAGTGGTATGCCGTAGTGTCCGTATTAAGGTGAAATTCCCTATGTGATCCACATATTATGGCAAATAAGATTGGACTGTTGAAATCATGGGCAGTTAGCATTATTAGAAGCTGCTCTATTTTCTTGGTAAAGAGCTGTCACAACACAAAAGCTGCAAGACCTTATGCTAGGCTCGGGCTTGGTAAGGACCCTGTAGATAACATTTAAATGTCACGGGTATCATTGAGATTATATATGAGAAATACATTTTTGAAAGTGCTTTGTGAACTCTAAAGGGCTATAAAATATTCATCCATCTTAATAGTACTTCTGCAGATTTTGAAATAGAGACATTAACCCCAGTGTTTGAGTTAATGTTTTCAAGGTCTTGAAAAAGACAAATGTGATTAAAAACAAATAAAAATAATTGTAGGAAATTTAGATTTGTCTCTGTCATAAGTTTTGCTTTAAGCTTTTCCAACAACATAAGTAATAAATATTATTTTGTTTGCTCTATTAGATTGTCTCTGTAATATTGAGTAACATGCACATAAGTTAAGTAAAAAACAGAACAAAATTCTCACAACCAAATATATTAACAGTGGCTTTCTCTGGTAGTTGTTACAGGGATTTTGTTTACTCCTTTTACATTTAAAAAAATTTTTTTTAAATTTATTTTATTTATTTTTGGCTGCATTGGGTCTCCGTTGCTGCATGCAGGCTTTCTCTAGTTGCAGCGAGTGGGGGCTACTCTTTGTTGTGGTGCGTGGGCTTCTCATTGCAGTGGCTTGTCTTGTTGCAGAGCAAGGGCTCTAGGAGTGCTGGCTTCAGTAATTGTGGCACGCTGGCTCAGTAGTTGTGGCGCACGGGCTTAGTCGCTCCGCGGCACGTGGGATCTTCCCAGACCAGGGATCAAACCCGTGTCCCCGGCATTGGCAGGTGGATTCTTAACCACTGCACCACCAGGGAAGTCCCCCTTTTACATTTTTAATATTTATCAATTTTCTTGAAGTTCTACTTGTTATTTTTATGATAAGACATCTTTCTAAAATATAATCTTTCCCATAATAATACTTTTATATTCTCAGATATTCAGACATTAAATGTTGTGATTTTAGGTTGTACAGCCTTTCTTAGACCAAAACACCCCGTATTATAACTTTATGTCTCCATTTCATCCTATGTAAAATCAGTATTTAGTAGTACTTAAATTCTATTTATTGATGCAAAAATCGTAATATTATGAAGTTCACATAAATAAATGTCAAATGTTTACAAAAGACTTCAGCATTACTGTGGCATTTGGTAATAGCATGTCACGACACTTGTGTGTTTGCTCTTACATTGTTTAATGATTTTTTCTTTTTCCTTTTCAAGATATGAGGCTGTAAAGAACTGAAAAGTAATGGAACACAAATAATAGGAAATGAGACACCCACTTTAGAATTTTAAAAGCTTTAACTCATAATTTATCCTTTTAATTCTCTGGCCTTCACTGGATGGCTCAATGACTTTGCTCTCCTAAGTCTGAAATGATAGCTTCTTTGTAAGCTTAGAACTTCCTATCATTCATATTTTTTTCTAAGCTACCTTTATATAATAGTATCATTTCTTTTTTTTTTTTTTTTGTGGTTTGTGGGCCTCCCTCTGTTGTGGCCTCTCCCGTTGCAGAGCACAGGCCCCGGACGCGCAGGCTCAGCGGCCATGGCTCACGGGCCCAGCCGCTCGGCCCACGGGCCCAGCCGCTCCGGGGCACGTGGGATCCTCCCGGACCGGGGCGCGAACCCGGTTCCCCTGCATCGGCAGGCGGACGCGCAACCACTGCAACCCAGTATCATTTCTTATAATGGAAACCTGCAACTATGTTGCAAGGCAACATTGTAATAGAGACAGCTATCACTTGATCCCATTTCAGTGTTCCCAGCTGAAAGCTTTCAATCATTGACGCTCTGATTCAAAACTAAGTTCATCCAAGTGGGTATTAGGCCTAGAAGATGCTAGAAGATGGTAAGATCATCAAAAGAAGTTTCACTCTAAGTGAAGACTGAGGCTGTAACAAAGTCTATCAGAATATTCTAGATAAGGAAAAATCTGGTCATCCTACTTAAGTATTGTGCTAATTAAGAATTCTCTAGTTGCAAAACGTAGGGGAAAAGCATTGAAATTAGGGAAGTAATTTCTATATTCAATTCATACTTTTTGTCCCTGTTTTAATTAGTAGTGAGTGTCCTGAGGCAATAAAATGAAGTAATTTAATTTGGCTGTAGTAGTCAGTAATATATGGGCCACCTGAAGGTGGGATTCTCCCCTTCTGTGAGAGAGGCTGAATAAGGCCCCACCCTTCCCCCTCAAAGCTAGCCAGATCCTAATTTCTGGAACCTGCGGTCGTTACCCTACATGGGAGAGGGGTGTTGCAGGTGTGATTAAATGAAGGCTCCTGCATGAGTAGCCTGGATTATCCATGTGAGCCCAATGTAATCACGAGTCCTTATAAGAGGGAGGCAAGACAGTCAACGGAAGGAGGTAATAGTGATGTGATAACTAAAGCCGGAGGAGAAGATGTGATGTGATCCCGGGCCACAAACTAAGGGACGTAGGCCACCTCTCGGAGCTGAAAAAGGTAAGGAAATGGATTCTCCTCTACAGCCTTCAAAATGAACTAGCCCTGCTGATGCTAACGCCATGACTTTAGCCCCATGACACACATTTCAGGAACCGTAAGAGAATAAAGCTGAATTGTTTTGAGGCACATAGTTTGTGGTAATTTGTTACAGCAGCAGTAGAAAACCAATACATATTTCTTTGGTACCTACTCCTTCTAAACCCTAGAAATTAGCGTTCAGTGGCCACGTGTTCATACCTCCTTCCTCACAAGTGGTCCTTCCACCTCCAAGGTGTATTTATAATACACCCAGCTCAGTGGTGGGCAGAAGATAGCTAATCTATCATATATTATCTATACTCATATTGCAATTAGTAACTAGATAAACATTAAAATTACTGCACTTTAGGTTTTAACCAAAGTCACAATTTCATTGCATTTAAACATACAAAAATGCTTAGAAATTATCTCAGTTTTCTTCGTGCTAATCTCGTTTGTGTAGCACAAACTTTCAAAGTGTTTAGAAGTTCAGGGTCTCATTTGCTCCTCACAGTAACTTTTTCGTAGGCTACCCAGGCACTGGCATCCCCACTTAACAGATAAAGAAGCTATGAAGTAAAATGTCAGTTAACCACCTTATACTGCAAACAAGAACCCAAATCCACAGCCTCTAATTAAAAGCTACTCCTCTCTGCATAATCTGATTTAAAAATCCACTTCCTTTATCTCACTCTGATATATTTGACTTATATCTTCCTGTTTATTCTCACAATTTACAGCACATAGGAAGCATTTATCAAAAGAAGTAGCCTCCCTTGATTACCCAGCTAATTATGATTTAACAAAACTGAGTTAAGACTGAACAGCCACCATGTAAGAGAAATCTTATATTCTGGTCTTGGGTTATTTTCAAAGACAAGATATCCCTCAGCAAGAGTCTTCAATAAGGTAAAATGTCACATTGCTGGTAGTGCAAACAATGCATAGCAGTGGCACAAGGTTTCTGAGGCGGTGAAATAGGATTTTTCAGCCATAAATCCAGGAAGAGATGGAGCGTCTTAATGAGTAAGTCAAGAAATATTATATAGTTTTAAAAATGCGTATTGGAAGCTCTAGTCCTGCTGTGATGCACAAAGTTAATGGATGAGTAGTTTCAGTACCATTGAAGGGTCCATTCACGCTCATGTACCCATCCTTATAATAACCTTATCTGTATAACACACTAATGCAAGCTATAGGACTTGGTTAAATATTCGTGGGGGAGATGAAGTATCAACATTTTAAGCAAGGAGAAAGTCCAGGACAGCCAATCATTGAAGGAAAATTTCAGGGTCATTTCAGAAAATGGGCAATTCAACTTAATTTATGTGAAAGATGAGAGAAAGGGAGCAGTTGAAAACAAGATGGTAAAATTAGGTTGGGAGAGGCCTTAAATGCCAGGCTAAGAACTATATACATATTTGGGGACAGTAGACATTTTTAGTGTGTCGGTCTGACATGAACAAGACCATGATTTAGAAAGATTTTTCTGAATTGAATGTATGTAGGATGACTTAGAAAGGGAAAGATTGGAGAGGGGGAGATACCACAGTAGTTCTGGCAAGATAACATAAGGGTATGATGTTATTTCCATTTCTTATGGTATAAGAAGTAATAATAGCTAACATGAATATAGCACTGATGATTTGCCAAGCAGTTTTCTAAGCAATTACATGAGATAACTCATTTAATTCTCACAATTAATGAGTAGCTATTATTTTTGTCCCCATTTTACGGGTAAGGAAATTAAGGCATATAGAAGTTAATAGATTTGCCCAATGTCACAACTAGTATTTGGTAAGGCTACCAGTTTTGAACAGTGGTGGTCTGACTTTAGAAATCATAACTCTACACAATACTCATAGGTAATAAACTACAATTTTGTAAACACAAACGTAGGCCTTTTTGATAACTATTGAGCAAATTATCCCATTCTGTATATGCATGTGTATTATATACTATATTTATGTTTATTATTGCCCGGAAAGAATGCATCTAGGCTCATTTAGGAATAAGCAAAATACTTTAGAAACAGTGTTTATGAACTATTGGTCATTGTGATCACTCTTTTACTTCTCCTCACTATTTCGGTGGTATTTATTGAGCACTTACTATGTGCCCTTCACTGAGAGACACAGTTCTTGCTCTCCTGGAGCATGGACCTTTTTTAGGGTTTAGATCCTCTCTCCCATTACTGTTGGTAGCTTGCCATATTCTTGTAGAACAGTTGTTAACTCTGTGTGTCTCAATGTTCAAACTGGTATCCTTTTTTTCTATTATATTTAAAACATTAACATACTGTACTATAGACAAGACATGGTCAAGGATAGAAGATGCCACGTCTCAGCCACCTCAATGTGTCAGTGACATTCCAAAGCCAGCTGGAACTCTGCCATCTCTTGCTTCTGTCCACCTCACATTTCGAGTGCCCTGACGCTAATGCAGCAGATTCTGTGAAGTACATATGAAGATCACAGATTGTATTCAACTGAAGATTATTTTTTTAACATTATTTATTGTTATTAACATTATTTAATCCTACATACTGAAAAAACTCTAATTCTTAGCAACATAAGGTAAGGGTTTTTGTGTTAAATGTTTTATGATTTTGAAATTGAACTACATAAAATTGTTTTGTTTTTATATTACTCTGTGGCTACTGTGTACTTTGAACTTTCATTTGATGGGTAATTGTTTCCTTAGAGTTCTTTTTGCTTAAAATTAACCTACATTTAGGGACATTGAATGTAGATGACTTACTGAGCATTTTTTGCTTTGAGCATTTTTGCATACATCAAAAACTGTACGTTCACGCCATATACTCTCCTCACTTTTAAACTTTTTTGTAGTTGAATATCCTTCTTATATCTGTAAAGATATTTTTATTTATATATTCTTCACATTCATTTTTCAACTTAGCGCGCACAGAAAGTATTTTATGAAAAAGATTACAAAAAATTTAAATGACAAATGCTTCAGAAAATGTTTTGAAGAAATATATAAACATCTGAAGCTCGATTATGCACAGATCCAAATCCTGAAGACTTCATTTCTTCATAAATATTTAATATGTCACATTGCTAGACCATGTGAATTCAGTAATAGAAGTCTTACAGTTCAAAAGTAGAAAAGAACATTATTCTTGTCAGAGCTAGACAGTCCCTGAGCCTTTATATACAAATAATTTTCCCAGTGACTTTATAGGTTCCTGGAACTACTCAATTATGAGAGAAACCATGATTATTTTTGTCTTCCAGAATCGCTTCTTCTGGAATAGAAAGTAAGGCATAAATAATTTTACCTCATTATCTCTCTTTACAGAGTCTTGATTTGCATTTGGCTAGTGCGCTGTTTAACAATCTTAATTGGATCATTCTTTTATTAACCTAAAAATAGCTATTGAAACATTATGTACAATAATGTTGTGCCAGACCAGGCAAGTCATTTGCAAAAGAACAAATCCTTCTATAAGCAATGTCATGTAGTCCAGCATATACTAGGAAACAAATGACTAGTTTTGAATCACAGGTCTCTAGAGGAAACTATACTTTTTTTTTTTTTTATAAGTCTAGAAAGGAGAGAAAAAAGAATTTTAGGTATCTGGTACATTGATCTTCAAGAAAATACTGAAATATGTATATTTTGCTTTGAGGATAATTTTTACCCTTTGAATATTTCACATCACTTTTTTACATGAGAGGAAAAGAAATTACTTTCATTCAACTCATTACTGCTGACAGCATATTATATGAGAAGACATTATGTTGTGAAACAGCAAAATGTTTCCCATCTCAAAGCAGTTTCAAAGACGGAATGAAATTACATTTTTTTCAGTATATATTCTCATTTCTAATCACTAATTTCTGCAATCAGGTATAGGGTGATGAACTGTGGAATTGGGAAATTTCATTTTCCAGAAACCTGCTCATAAAAAGCACACAAAAGAAATCCATTAACCTCTCTTTAGAAGTAACAGAAGGAAACTAACTTCTGTCTGAGTGGCAGTTACATAGGCTCAAGAAGAACAAATGCAAAGGTTTCTTTGCCTAATCAGCTATCTATGGGAGTAGAAGTTTTGCTTTTTACAACGTTTTCCACAAGAGCAAACTTTCTACAGGAAATGACTCACATTGGAGATTCTCAACTTTGAATTGGTTTACCTTAAAGGACTGAATATTATCAGTAATCAGTATGTGGTTTTATTCTATTGTATCCTAAAATGAGTTTCTCATTAGACTGTATACTTTCTTATTTACTATTCATTTCTTCAGGACTCCAGTGGGATGTCAACTCCTCCATGCTATTGGTCCTGATTCATCCAGCTTCTTGTAGGAAGTTAGGTATATTACTCTTTTTTCTCGCCCAGCATCTTGTTCTTAATTCTATTATAATTCTCTACCATACTATATTCATTTTCTCATGTCTTAGTGTTGAATTCCACAATATAAATTTCTCCAGGCATGGATACTATCTTCTATTCATTTATCTCCACAGCTAGTGTATTATTTGCGATTTTCCCAAAAGTCAACTCAGATCAGGATTCAAGTGCAAGTAGTTTATTTGGGAAGCACAGAGAACTCTGGTTTTTAAAAAATGGGGCAAGCGACACAGAATAGGGTAAATTATTAAGTGGAGAACTATTAAATGTACCACTCTCTGTTAAATGTTGGGGGAGACTTGAGAAAATGGTCCAAACCCCGTCCCTCAGAATTCTCTTTCCTGAGGAGGGAGGAAGTTGGGTAACTGAATACAAACGGAGAGGAACCGATCCGGGATTGCTAGGGTCTTGGCATCTCCGGACGGCTGCCTTGCAATTGTGGGCGCCACAGTTTTTTGATTTTTAAAGCAAAAGAGCACTCGGGCACATATCTTCAGATACAGGCACTTGGAAGCCTACCGGAACACATAAAAAGATTCAAAGGTTATGCAATACATAATGGATGTTAGAGTCCGAATTTTGTGCTGTTCACATCCATTAATGCTTCATGTTAAATTCACTCTTTCCTATTACTGCTTCTTCAGTAATAGTTGCCAGTCACAATTTCAGGGGAGGGAGAGATATAAGAAAAAGAGTGTTAGCTGGACAAATTATGCTTTCCATTACTGCAACTGATATTCATCTTCCTCCTCTACCACCCATTCCAGATTCCTCTTACTCTCAGCAGGCACGTATGTTCTAGTATGCTTGCCTGATGGTATAAAGCACACCTCACGCCTGAGGAGTCATGCTATCATGTGATTATATAGGTTCCTGGAACTACTCAATTACGAGAAACCATGATTATTTTTGTCTTCCAGAATTGCTTCTTTTATAATAGAAAGTAAGGCATAAATAATTTTCCCTCATTATCTCTCTTTACGGAGTCTTGATTTGCATTCGGTTAGTGCACTGTTTAACAATCTTAATTAGATCATTCCAATTAAGCAAGGACATTGCTATCATGTCCTTGTTAGGCTAGAGTTGCTACAGGTGCCCATTTACGATTATTAACTAGACACAGACGCACAAAAGTGTTGTCCAAATGAATCTCCTTTCCCACATTATACAGCAGCAATCTTACCTTCTCCTAATAATCAGCGTCAATTTCCTGGTCTGACGTAAGAACTCCTTCTTTGCCTGCTGGTATACTGACCAATCAGGTGTAGCCGTAGCTTTCACCTCAGTGTGCTAAATTTAGTGGTGCTGCGATCTCTGCTAGACCTTTCACCTTCTCTATTTTGTTCTATAATGCCTCCTCTGCTCTGGATGCTCTTTAGTGAATACCAGCGAGAGACACAGAGATTCACCATCTCTGTGCCTAATACTAATCCTGCAGGTACATCCACACGTTTTTCTCTAAGAACAGATTATTTCATATTTAAATGTTATTTCAGGTCCTTGACCAACCGGCTAAACTATTTGCTGCTGCTCAGGATTTACTGAACATATTCATCTGAGGTCAACTCTCCGTCTACACAAATTTATCTGAAGCTCTGCCCATTGAGATGCATTTCTCTGCTCACTGACATTTAGAGATCCAGTTTAGTGGGACTCTCATGCAGCAGCAGTGCATCATAAGCTTGTGCCAATATATCTACCCAGCCATTACAAATCAAACCTTAGTTTTTCTCTTTTCCAATAGCTGGCCACGGGGAGCCCCTAAGAGACCTTGGTTAGAAGCTGTGGGAGAGACGTCCGTGAGACTGGAATAGGTGGTACTGTCACCTGCATTGTAAGTTACTTGTATCCTCTAATCTAATTGGGTCTGATTCATAACATGTCATTTCAAATGTGTGATGGATTGCTTTGCATCTGATTACCTCTGTGACTTGGTGGGTTTTTATAATACCTGGCTCAGGATGGGCAGCTCTGGTTACAAAGTCACTTAATGCCTCATGCTTAGTTGACCAGCATGTAGTATGGCCGCATAGCAAGTCAGGAGCTGCTTTTAAAACAGTGAATACGTCTTTGCTGCAGTTGGCATGTCCTTGCGCTAACCCTCCACGCCCAGGGTCTTTGCTACGACACTTTTATTTGGGCTTGCCAGATATTTTAGCACAGCATTTTAATGTGCCGGATAACTTTAAATTGACATCTTTCCAAATCATCTAATAAATGGGAATGGAGTTGTGTTTTCAAGTGTAATATGTGCTGTCTTCCAAATATGAAGAAGCCTACCAACTCTGTGCCTTTTTCTTAGTGGCAGGGGGTGCAAGCTGCCATAGCTTGTCCTTTATCTTGGAGGAGATATCTTGACATACCTCTAATGTCTGGATACTTATAAACTATACTTGTGTGACATATTTTGGACCTCTTTACGATTCTTCTTATACCCTATGATACACATGGTTTTACCAGGGGACTCAGGGCACTTGCCACTTACTTTTTTCTAGGCCAGATGAACATGGTGCCTTCAATATAGTAGATCGGTGTGATATAATGTGAAATGTCCAGATGATCAAGGTCCCTTCTGACTTTGTGACCAAGAGTGAGAGTTAACATTATCCTGTGACAAAACTGAATCTATGCTGCTCTTTATTCCAGGTGAATGTAAATGATTCTGATTCTCCATGACAGGGACTGAAAGAATATAGTTGCTACATCAATAGCCAGATACCAACTCCCAGAGTTTATATAAAATCTTCTAGTCAAGATACCACATACAATGCAATAGTTGTGATTAGGACTATCACTTGAATAATTTGTGGTAGTATGTCATTGTTGTAATCTATGTGACCTTTTTTAGGGACTAGACTAGTAAAATAAACAGACATTAAGAGGAACTATGACCCCTAAATCCTTGTAGTTATTAAGAGTGACACTAATCTTTACCATTCTACCCAGAGCATAGCATTACTTCCAATTTACTACATTGGCCAGAGAAAAGAGAGTAGTATGGCTTCCTCTTGGCCACTCTTACCATTATGACTTTAACTCCAGAAGACAAGAAAACAGTGCATGAATCAAGCCAGCTATGCAGTATATACATACTGGAGAAGCACTTGGTAGACCTGGAGAACCAACTGACACACTGAGATAGGCTTTGGCCAGGATCCCATTTATCACCTGGCTTCTATATGTCCCCACTTTTACAGTTGGGCCATAATGGTGTTTTGAGTCTCCAAGTATGACGGTCATCTTAGACTGTGTATTCAAATATCCTAAAAAGTTTAGTATGCTCATTTTCCCGTGCACAAATATTCTGATAAATGACTAAAGGTTCCTCGGGGGGATTATTGGGGGGAAATACTACTCAATACACTTGCTACGGCATTTTGGGTTCTTTTGCAAGATGAACTGTCCTCCACTTTAGACAATGAGCTAGGGGTCATAGGGCCGCTCCATACGTGGAAGCTGGTTTTCTATTGTGGCCACTGATGTTAGCCTTCAGTTCTCTCATTCTTGATCTTTGCTGGTTGTATAAGTCAAGGAAAAAACTTGTCACCTTTTACTCTATCTGACCTCTTGGGACATCATGGTATATTAGCTCTTACCATAGATTATTGCAAATCGGGTTCCCTCAGATGACATCCACTTTGCTTCTGACAGTTAAATGCTGCTACATGACCCATACGATTCCAGAATTGTATTATCTCCATTGACCCTAGAGAGTCCAATACCACAGAGGTTTACCCTACTGTCATTCCTGACTTACAAAAAAAAATAGCCAACTGTGAGCTTTTTAATAATGCTACATCCTCCTCACCACTGTTATTGTTATAGTAAAGTAGGTGTTTCTGGTCACTATTAGGGAATAGAGTTAGCTGGTATGTCATAGAGTCTTTGGGAATAAACCCTTTCACTCTTCCCATTTTGTGCCCTCCTCAGTACTCTATCAAGGCATCCTAGTCAAGCACTCTTATGATCCATTCCCAGGAAGCTTCTAATGTTTCCCTGTGGAAGTTAGCCATTGCTCTGTTTTTCTCCTGAAGGAGAAACAATACTTCCCCTGGGCCATGCTGAAACATGATCCTAGTTATTTGCCTAGAATATATAAGGGGAGATGGGGTCAAATCTCAAAGAGGGCAGTTATAGTTGTTTGAAGCATCTGCCTCCTGTGAGGTCTCTGCATGGTCTCCAGACAAGGCTAATTTTCCATCCTTGAGGGACAGTGAGACACTTCTACGATCCCAGGACATTCATGGAGTCTGGAGGTTCAAGGTTTTTAAGCACATTCACACAGATGATCTTATCTAAATTGCAAGGTCCCAGGACTTCTGTATCATAGTCCTTACTTTAGCCACAAAGGCTTCTGGCAGTAGGAAAGAAAAAAAAAAAGCAAAACAAACACTGCAATTTTGCTTCACTAACAGTCTGATCCTGGGCCTTGTTTTCAGCCCTGTAGTCCACCAGCTACAGGCAATGAGGGTCTTTGGCTCTGACATAAAGAACTTCTGGCTCTTAAATTGTGACCTGAATTGGTGGTTGGCTAAACTAAATCTGTCCTTTCCTTTCTTTACTGTATCGTTGGAACTTAATGAGAGCCAACCGACTCCATAATGCTGGAAATTCTCATTATTATCATACGGTCAAAAGTCTTGAAAAATTACATAATCTATGCATCCTCCTTTATCTCTATCTTATCCCAGTTCACTACAGATGAGGCTTAACAATCGTGGTACTATAGCATTCCAAGGGTTAAATTCCCTGGAGTGGGCTTCTTGTCATTCGACTACAGTGATTCAGGAACTGCATTTGGGAACCACTTCCGATAAACTGTCCTAGTATGGGTTCTTTCAATAGCAGATTCAAAGACAAGAATTTGAGGTCAAATAATTACTTGGAAGTGCAGAGAACTTAATACTTGGAAGTGGGGGACTTAATACAGGAAAGGGAAACTTGTCAATAGTGGTGAAGTATCAAATGTGCATCAGAGCTCTTAAGTGTTGGTCTAGAGCATCATACAATTCTGCAGAAAGATGGAAACCATATATCTAAAAATTGTCCTACCCAAAGAATAAAGGAATTAGACAGTTCATGTACCAATTCCTGAGAGTCACTTATTGAGAGCTGCTGGTAGTGGTGACGATGGTGGGTCCCAATCATGGTATTACATCTTTCAGCAGTTTCAAGGGAAAACAAAAAACAAAACAAAACAAAACAAACATCTCAGGCACAAAGATAAACATGTTGGCACTTAATGCATTTGAAAGAGGGGTAATGAGTAGGGCATAGAGAGCATCTACTATAAATTGAGTGTGGAATATTTTAAGTGCAGAAAAATACATTGCTACTATTATTAACAATTGTGGGGTACTGGGCTCCTTGGATGTTAATTTTCATAGGAAGGCAATTAAATATTTCTAAAGACATTTTATTCAAATGTAAACATTATCAAAGTACAAAGAGTTTAACGTTGAATACGTACAACATGTAATGCAAAAATACAGCTTCCAGAATGATAGCATGGGTTTTGACACATGGAATCCAAGACATTCTATATCTGAGAATTGGCATGAAAAAAGGCAGGAGCACAAGGAAAGCTAAGCACATTTGGTGAAATGTTCACCAAAAGTTTGGCAGGTGATTGTTTAGAACCCTGGGCATTTGCACTTGTGACACAGGAAATGAAGGGTCACAGAAAGGTTTTGAGCCAATATATGAAACTACTTAATGAACTCGTGGGAGAATACAACCCTTAAAATCTCAAGGATCATCACAGAATGCAGACATACAAAAGTGTAAACTTTGTTAAATTGCAGAAAATCACATATTATTTGTCAATAATAAAAATATAAACAATTAAATATAATCAATACAAATATTATATATAAATTCTAGATTTCTTATCTTTAATAGTAATTTTATCTGTAGTGAATATTAAACTGTGCTTCATCTGACATATCTGAAGAATGTTGCTTCTTCCAGAAACTATGAAGCTGTGGCTGGCTAACTTGTTAGCTACGGAGTAGGGTAAAGTCTCAGAGCCTCATAATTTAAGGCAAAGGGGATGCAAGGCTCAATTATATAAAGATTTATGCCCTGAATCTGGGAAGATTTTAAACCACTCATGTTCACTTAGAGTAGGGCAAAGGAAATTACAATTCTATTTATAAGGAAATAGTATTTGGAGATGGCTGTTGGATGAATAGCAACAAGAAAACACACATACACTCAGATAATTTTCTGTAAGTCTAAAAAATACCTTGTAAGATCATTTTGATTATTCGATGTGTATTTAATAATTCCAGCTATTTAATAGATATTTAATGAGTGTACAACTCCTTTTATAAAAGTAGATTATGGAATGATGATTTGCTTTTCAAAATAATTAAAAATTTTTCATATATTATTTAATATATTCATAAAGTCCAAATGTAAAATATAAATTAAATATCCATTTTTGTTTCACAATGAGTAAACAAATGCAAGGTTTTTTTAATCTTCTTTTTTCAAAATCATACTGAATGAGAGAAGAAACATAAGAATTAAATAAATCTTTACCAATATTGGAAAATTCGAAGGAAGCCATTAGCTGATGAAAAAGAAGAAGAATTTCTGAGAATGTAAATAATAATGAGAGTAGGTTAGATTGACAATAAATTCTAATGGAACTAAGATACCTGCAAGATTCGATTGAGAGTATCATTTTTAATTATATGGAATTACGTGGAATAGAAAGTTCAGAGCCATTCTTATGTATAAATGAAAATTTGCCATAAAATTTGTTTTGGTACTTGGAATAAAATTAATATACATTTCTAATTCATACCCATGCATAACAACAAATTCTGGGTAAATCTAAGATTTCAATGAAAAATATCCTAATGACATAAATAGCAATACAATAAAAAAGATGACTTCATTCTTTGTGTGGTAAAAATTTTTCAAAAGAAAAAATAAATCTGTGTCTTCAAAAAATATACTTTGTATGTGGAGGGCCTTCCAAAAAGGGGGAAAAAGACCTGTTAAGAAAAACTTAGCTGAATAAAAACAAAGTCTTGTGCATGTCAAAATTCATCATAATCAATGTCCAAATAAAGCCATAGAATGAAAGAACATTTGAAACTCCCACAAACAACTTGAAAAAGACAAATGACTTGAGATAAATTTGCAAAGGAATGAAAAATTAATTACAAAGGATGTTGAAAATAGAAAAAAGATTCTTAAATATGTTGGCAATAAAAAATGATAAAATAAAACTGGGATCAATTTTGAACTAATTAGGCCAAAATATGCAAAATTGACAATACTGAGTCTTAACAATGGGAAAAGACGATTTTCTTCATTTAATATTTGTGGAAGAATGATTGTTATAACCCTTTTTGAGGGCAATTTGGCAGAACATATAAATTGTGAAAATTTGCCTTCATGTCACCACAATGATTCCATGTTAAGAATCTGTCCTAAAGATTTTATGATTCAGACACATGCAAAAAAATTTCTCTATAAGAATATTCATTACAGCTCTGCTAATAATAGCAAACAATTAGAAACTAGGTATTCAATAAAGAGGAGGGGTTAATTAGATAATACATTTGTACATGGACTATTTTGTGACTAATAGATTAGCCAATCCCATCAGACTGCTGGATGTTTGGATGAGACCCACTGAGACCAGGAAAGTCTGCCAGCAAGCCTAGCCTAGGTTGACAGCTCTTAAACTGAGGGGGTAAATACATGTTTATTTTGTATGCCACTGAGGAATGATTTTTGTTTTTTATGCAGCATTATTGCGGCAAGAATTACTGATAACACATATAACTGACAAAATTAGTAATCAGAGATTTTGGAGAAGTTTTATATATCTATTACAAAGAAAAAAGTATAACAACCCAAAAGAAGTCAGTCTAATGGCAAGTAAACCAAAAAGGATGTGTAATATTATTAGCAATCAGGGGAATGCAAATTAAAATTACAAAGGGATACTGTTCTACATCTACCAGGTTGGCAAAAATTTAAAAGTCTGACATTATTGTGTATTAGCAAGAAAGTTCCAAGCAATGAGAACTTTCTTTACTATTGGTGAATATGTAAATTACAACAACTTTGATAAAGAATTATCTTTTATTACCTAATAAAGTTGAAAATCCATATACCTAATATTTAATCAATTTCATTTCTAAGTACATGCCCTAGAGAAACTCTTGTACATATACAGAAGGAAACATATAGAAGAATGTTTATAGTAACGTTCATAATAACAAACACTGGAATCCAACAAAAGACCTGTTGATAATATATTAGATTAATACCTTGTAGTTTATCTATTTATCAGAATACTATACAACAGTGAAAATGACCAATCTACAGAAATATGAGTCATCACAGTTAAATCTCACAAAGAAAATGTTGAGTGCAAAAGCAGTCACAGAAAAATTTAAAAAGTGTGTGTCAATTTAAATAAAATTTTAAAGTATGAAAATTTAATGTACTTGATGGATTCATACATAGGTTTAAAAGCTATAAGCAAAAAGAATAAGAATATTCATCTAAAAAGTCACAATAGTGGCAGTAGGTAGGAAAATGCTGTAGAACAGGCCATGTTGAGTGGTTCTAAGTCATGCAATGCTGATTTCTTAACCTGAGTTACATATGATTTGTAGAACCAAAAGGAAAAAAAAAGAGGTAGGCATCGACATTCTTCTACTAGATAGAATCAGAGAGAAAAATTGCATTTCAGGAAAGGGATAAAGTTATAGCTATTATATAATATAAATATATAGATATTTTATATAGATCTAGTTTATATTAATATATATTTATACTTATATACACATATATATTTATATATAGTTATGATGTAGCAATTATAGTGGAAAGTTTTTATCATGGAAAGTATCTTATTTATTCCACATCTCATTTGTATCTCTAAATGGAAATATATGTGTGTGCATGTGTGTGTATATATATATATATATATGCATGTGTCCATGCATGAATGTATGTATATATGTATAAATGTCATTTTATGACTCATTATTATTTTAAACAGGTCAATCAACACATTTTTATTCAACTCCCTAGCTCATATCTTGATAATGTATATATTATTTCATAAAATGGACACATATTTTCCTTAAAGGAAAAAGATATGCCATTAGTTACCTTGACAACATAATGATGGCACAATCAAAAACTTCCAGGTAAAAGTAATAAAACCCTAAATATTCAGTTATTTATTTTAGATTAAAACAGGGAGTATACTGATAAAAGAAGAAAGATCTCAGGAAAGAATACAATGCTACAAAAGAACAAAAATAAATAGAACCTCTTAATAGGGTGATATACATTTCTCTTTTCCAGTTCAGAAAATGTATTACTGTGAACACTTATCTGAAAAAAATAATTCTTATCTATAGTGTACTTGAAATAAGGCTTTAAATGCATACAGATTTCCTTCTAGTAAATACTTTTCTCTGATAAGACAATAAAGAAATCATTGTGATTCCTATTTGAAGTTGATTAAATATATACATGAGACATTTTTCAAGCAATAAAATGCTATATACTGCATTTGTAGATGATATACTTATCACTGGATACTACTTAAAGGATCACATTGATGTCCAGGAAATTTATTCATTCATTAAAACATGAAGTAGAAAATCAAAGCTTGGAAACTAGTCTAAAGTAACCACTGTGATATGTGACAATAAGTGTAATGACATATGATGGCAAATGTGGCACTTAAAATGTGGGTTTATCTCTATTTTTGACTGACCTGTTCCATGTTTATTTTGAGCTTCAGAGTCTTGCCATTTCAGGTCTGCCAAGGTGTGCTTCTGTTCCTCAACTAACAGATGCACAGCTGATATTTGATAAGGCCTTTCACTTTTCCTTGAATTGGTTCCTTCTTTATGTCAGTAAGAGAAGACGATATGTGCCTGTAGAAAATACCTTTAACAAGTTTCTACCAAATAAAGATTCCTGAGGATAGGAAGGAAAGGTAGAGTTATATAATCTTGACTTCTATAAAATCTTACTTATTGGTTAAAATTACTTCAAATTTGGAGATTGAAATAATATAACCTGCAATGATAACAGCATTAATTGGCATTTCCTTTAGCTGCCTTAAGTAAATAATAGGTTTTTCAGAGAGAATGCATGGAAATAATTTCAAGGAAATATGTTTTTAGAATGTCTCCACTTAAATAAACTGAGTTCTAAGCTACATCCTATGGCTTACATTTTTTGTAATCTTTCTAAGCTTTGGTTTCCTCATCTGTAAAGAGGGAGAATATACTCTTTTTCATACATACATACGTTACATATACTATTTTCCATGAAGATCTAGGTATTAAATGAGATAATTGAATAAAAGTATGTAGTGTGGTTTCAGGCCAATAGCAAATAATCAAAGACTTCTACCCAATTACATTAGCTCGGAAGTGGCAAAGTAGATGAATGCCTTCTCGATTGCCTTTGAAAACTGTCGTTTGTTTTTCACATTTTTAATCTTGGAAATGCTTTTCAGCTTCAGTGTATTGGCAGTGCTATAAATTAGGAGTGCGTTCACCACATTTAATGCTGCCAATTATATTTCAGTAACAGAAGATTCCTTTTAATCCAAATAGTTTTCCTTTTAACTACATATAATGGCAAAATAATAATTGATCAAATTGAATTTCTATTAAACTATGTTTTCAACATTGAAGTGACCATCAAAATTGTATCTAGGATTTTTCTAGAATTTCATAAAGTTCTAAAAATAAAATAATGGTCATGTCCTTGGAAATCTAAAAGGATATTAAAAGAAGTCTTATTTTTCCTTCTACTTCTCTTGTCCTTCTCCTAATAGCTTCCAAAAAGTGTTGAAACAACAGGGTTAATGTTTGAAAAAAATAAACATCCCTACTTCACGTCAAAATCCAAAATAATTTAATCCTCAAAGGAATTAATTTTTTTAACATATTTAAGAAATAGAAGAAAATATTAGCAAATAATTATATGACTTATGGTTGCGACGGCCCTTTCTTAGTGCCGTGGCTACTCTGCAGAAACAGAATGGACCCTCCACCATGATTTAGTGCAGATGTCAGGACAGATGATGCCACACACATACCAAGAGGATATGAAAACGCTTATTACTTACATAATGAGGCTTTGGGGAAGGGTGGGGCAAGCTTCCCAAGCTGGTCTGAAAATAACCCAAGAGAGTAAGGAAAGGAGACTGACTTGGGGTTTTGATTGTGGTCAGGAGTGGCCTTTAGATGAGGTTTCCCATGTGCAAGGAGGGGTTTGCTTGGTCTGAGTCTCCCCTGCCTGACACCAGTAGAAGGAGAACCCAGGCTTATCAGCTTGCTCAGATGTGGAGCAAAGGGAGAAAAGTGAGATCTGAAGCTTGAAAGTTGTCAGAAGTCAAACACCAAAAAGTGGAGAATTTTTATTACGTTAAGTGTTCATTCAAACATAGATGTCGCAGGGAGGAAATCATTGATACATACTTTTATAATATTCAACAACCATCAAAACCCTCCATAATTAAAATGAATGATATTAAAGTATAGGCATATTTTCATTGTTTATAGAGATGTTAATAACTACAAAAATTTCTGAAAAATGAATATGACAAAGATGAAAATTACTAAGGAAAAATAGTCAAAGACCATACACAGCTAATTTACAAAAGAAGAAAGGCAAATAGCTGAACACTTATGAAAAATAAACATCTTCAAAGCATCAAAGAAATATTTTTAAAGACTGCAAATAAGGTATGATATTTTTCTTCTGGCAAATGGCACAGGTTAACAAAAAATATAATTAGATTAGCTGGTCATTCTGAGAAATGGCACTTTTGTGAACCATTGATGGAAATTGTGATGGAACAGTGTTGGAATTGTGTCAAAATCTTTTAAAGTGTGGAAATTCTTTGATCTGGCAATTCCATTAAATAAAATAAAATAATTTTATTCAGGGGAATAAAATAGATATGCAGAATTATTTACCTTGAATAATGACCACATAGAGTATAAATAATAAAAACAAAATCCAGGAACATAGAAAGAATTTCATGTCCAGCATTTCACAAATGATTACATATAAATTATGTTACTTCTACATAATATACATCTATGTAGTCATTAAAGTGATATTTTGAAAATGTATTAACTTATATAAATAATAATGATTAAATACAAAAATGTTATAAAACATGATATATACATATATGGTGTGTATATGTGTATATACATACATATATATGTACCTCTCTCCAAACTTATAGAGCTACTTGATATCTCCATTTGAATATCTAACAAACACCTTTTGAATGTGGTGCTTTAAACAAAGAAACTTTTGGACAGAGTTCTTCCCCTCCTAACATTTTCTTCATTTTACCCTTTATCTGAAAATAGCACCACCATCTACTTACCCTTGGTGGTGTTCTAGATTCCGTACCCTTTTCTTAACCTCCTCACATCATCCGTCCTATCTCTAGAAATATATTTTTACCTCCTTTTCTTCATTTTAACCAATATTCTCCCAGTCCAAGCCCCCTGCTTTCATCTGGACTGAAGAGTAGCCCACACTTCAACTCAGCCTCTGCTTTTCTCCCAACCCACCACATTCCATTCTCCACCCCGAAGTTACTTGTTTTCAAAGAAAATCATACGTAGCACTCTTCTGCTTAATAATTATTTAATTAGCTTTTATTTAAGTTAAAACATTGTTGAGGTTGGATTTTATTTTAACTTGAATGAAAAGTAAACCATATGATCCAGCAATCCCACTTCTGGGTATATATCCCAAACAATTGAAATCAGGATCTCCGGTTCTCCAACAGAACTCCCATGTTCATTGTAGCACTATCACAGTAGCCAAGATATAAAAACAGCCTAAATGTCCATCAACAGAAGAATAGCTAAATAAAATTTGGTATATATATATATACAATGAAATATTATTTATCCATAAAAAGAAGGAAATTCTGCCACATACAACGACATGGGTAAACCTGGCGGACATTATGCTGAGTGAAATAAGCCAGAAACAGAAAACAAATACTGCATGATTCCACTTATATAATGTATCTAAAATAGTCAGATTCATAGAAACAGAATAGAATGGTGCTTGCCAGGTGCTGGGCACAGAAGGAAATGGAGAATTGCTGGCTGTTCAATGGGTATAAATTTTTAGTGATGCAACATGAATAAGTTCTAGAGATCTACTGTACAACATTGTACTGTATTGTACACTTGAAATTTTGTTAAGAGGATAAGGCCCATGTTAAGCATTCTTTCCACAATTAAAAAAATTAATAAAATGAAATCCAAATTTTTAACCATGACTTACACAATCTGACACAACTGCTTTTCCGTTTTCACCTCATTATCAAACTCCCCCTTGCTCAATATTTCCCACAACTTCTGACATTTCTTTTCTTTTTCTTTTCCATTATATTGACGTTTATTCCCCCCGTTAGGTGGTTTGCATTTTTTTAATGCTGCCTAGAAACTTTCTCCCATGGATGGCTCCATCTCATTACTCAGTCTCTATTTCAAACATCAGATCCTCCTCTCCTGACCATTCACCTGAATTACACATCCTTCAGCCTTCCCCTGCCACACTTCATGTTATCCTATTGTGTTTTTTCTTGCCAGTACATTATAATTATCAGACTTCTTGTTGTTCTTATTTTATTTTTAGTTTCCTTCCTACCACAATGTAGGCTTCAAAAGTAGAAGGTTGACTGTCTAGAATAGTTTTTGCACACATCAGGTGCTCAGTAAATAGCTGCTAATTAAATGAATATATAAAGAGCAGAAGTATTGAACAACAGTATATTTTCAGAACCATGTGCGGATAGTGAAAGAATAAATAATTTCCCTTTATCCTAATAATTTCCCTTTATCCTCTCCTGAATCTTCAAGATTTCCCCCATAATGATGTCTCATATTTATATAAACTATAAAAAGTGAGTAATTTAAAACCTTTAAAATGCCATAATTTATTCTCCTACCTTAAAATCCTGTATACTAAATTTAATTTAATTTCTCTTGCCTTGTCAGTACTTTGTAGTGTCTCAACAAAAGAAAATAGCAATTTGATGTACTTGATGACTTCTAAGACATTTTCCAGATACTATGGTCAAACTCTGTGGGAGGCGGTAAATCTAGAAGGTGAAAAAGGCAAAATTAATCTGCAAAAATCATATAATCTGGATTTGTCTTTTAGAAGTTCCTATTATAAATGTGGTTGCTGTGATTTCTCTCTTAATTCTTGTTCTTACAAATTAAGGGAAAAAAACACATCATTTGAGCATTTCCATTTGTTTGCTTCAAATAATCACAAATTGATTTTACAGGAAAAATAAAGTAGTGATAATAATACAAAGGTATTATTAAAATGAAATTAAAACACTTTTTCTTTCCTTCTTTTCTTGGATCTGGGAATTGTGCATTTTGCTTTACACTGCATATTTTCCAACTTTCATGAAGAGAAATAATATTAATGGGAAAAAGTTGTAATAACAGAGCCCAAGCTAAAGTCTGTAAAAAATCATTATTGGTGTTCTCATTATTGACACATGCCATATTCCTTATCCAAATGTGTAATTTTATTAAGATTGTTCTATATAATGAACCATTAATTTCATAGAAACACAAATTGAGTCCCTAAAGGCCATAAATATCAAAAAAGTGAGTCAGGGCTTCCCTGGTGGCGCAGTGGTTGAGAGTCCGCCTGCCGATGCAGGGAACGCGGGTTCGTGCCCCGGTCCGGGAGGATCCCGCGTGCCGCGGAGCGGCTGGGCCCGTGAGCCACGGCCGCTGAGCCTGCGCGTCCGGAGCCTGTGCTCCGCAACGGGAGAGACCACAGCAGTGAGAGGCCTGCGTACCGAAAAAAAAAAAAAAAAAAAAAAAGAGTGAGTCATTTTCCATGCTTAGCAGCAATTTGAGAAATGGAGATTTCAGAAATAATCTAGGCAAAATATATTGCTGTTTCTGGTTATTTTTGGTCAGTAAAATTGATTTTTCTGGTATGGAAAACTACAGCCTTACATCTTGTTCAGACAAAATGTCCACATCCACAGGAAGATAAAATTATTTAAAAATAAGAAGCACTGTATTCTTATAAAAGCTTCTTATTCACAGGAATACTTTACACTCTTGGTTATCAATCACCTTGCTTCTCATTTGAATATTTGTTGATTCGGCCTAATGGTTGCATAACTTCCTATTTATGCTATATAATATGGAATGGAAGATTAATAAAAATCTATAATGTATATAGCAGAGGAAAGAATAAAAAATGCGTCTCAGCAAGATTGTTCATGGATGTCAAAACAAATCCTCAGGAGTACAGAAGGCTCTCTTTCAATTATATTTTGAGTGAGGGTATGAGAATGGAGAATTAGTTTCCTCTCTTTTATTGCTTAAACTATAAACCTATGAAGCATTAAATGTCTTCTGGGAGCCTACCCAATTTTTGGAAAAATAAGACTTGATTCTGTGGAATTTGATGCATTTCTTTCCAGGATATAAGCTCATCCAGAGTTAGTGTGCTAGATAAATGCTGGAAACAGGGTAAAAGAGGAAGGGGAGAAAAAGCCAATAAAATAATGATGAAAAGACAAGGCACAAGTGCCATACACATTAATAACACTCATTTTGAAGGGTAATACTTAAATAAGCATGAAAAGTGAACCACTGGAAAATTGAGATTAAAATTAAATCACGTGCTTGTTCAATAAGTATTTGACTAGAAGCTAAACACATTCATTAGCAAATGCAAATGATTCTTTTAATCAGACATCAACAAATGAGGTTCAAATAGCAGAAGCCATGCTATTTGGTCTTGATAGATTTTCATTATAGAGCCTCAACATCTCCACAATATTTCCCTGAGTTTCCTCTACAGTCACTCACAAAGAATATGAGTTTAAAACGGTTTTAATATCTTAATATATCTATAAATGTGTTTAATGTCTACCACAATCAAGGTCAAAAGGAAAAGTTCATTCCTTTGTATTTCTAATTGGTATTCCATTGTGCAGATATAGATATACCAGAGTTTGTTGATCCATTCACCCATCAAAAGATATTTGGGTTGTTTCCCATTCTTGGCAGTTATAAATAGATCTACAATAAATATTCATTGACAGGTCTTTTTGGGATTGCTGGGCCATATGGAAAGTATATGTTTAACTGTGTAAGACATTGCCAACCCTTTTTCCAGAATACCTGGATGATTTTGCACTCCCACCAGCAATGTCCAAGAGTTCTAGCTGCTGCTGCAAATCCTAGCCATCACTTGGTATTATCATTCATGATACTCCAAATTTGCTTCTGCTATCATTTCCCTCTGTCTGAAAAACTTCCTTTAGTAGTTCTTTCAGAGAAAATCAAATACCAAGAAATTCTCTCAGTTTTTCTTCATGAAAATGCCTTAATTTCACCTTTATCCTTGAAGGATAGTTTCTCTGAATATAGAATTCTAATTCTATGCTAGCACTTGAAACATATATTATTTGACATGAAGAATCAAAGGAAGATGGAGTCATAATTGTATAATATTAGGCAGTTGTGATTTAATTATTGAAATGGAACTTCAAAGCCTTAATCAGAAAACAAGATATTATAGAATAAAAGGTTGGGGACAAGTTATTTCATACATAATTTTCAGCATTCAGTAAAAATTCTATTCAATAAAAAAGAATAGCCAAGAGAAAAACCAGATCTTTTTAAAAGACCCACAGGTTATCTGGATATTAAAATTTCCAGACATTGAAATAGCTGGGAATAATATATTCAAGAAAATATATGACAAAATGAAATCTAAAACAGAAATGCACAGAAATAGAGCAGATTCAACAATGAATGAAGAATTCAACAAATAGATTAAAGCAGATTAGACTCAACAAGTAAGAGTATAAGTGAGTTTCATGTTGGATCAGAATACTTACAGACTAAAAGATATATTAAGAAGCAAAATAAGAAAATAAGGTAAGAGATCCATGAGTCACAAAGTAAAAAGTCTAAAAAATGTGATTGGATCCCCAGAAAGCAACCTAGCCAAAGAATTACAAGTTTAGAGAACGAATATTTTATAATATGCTGAAAGCAAACTTGTTGAAACTTTTCCCTGAAAGGAGGTGTTATCTTTATTATACTGTTGCAATTCAATATGGGTATACTAGAGCTTTCTCAAAAAACTAAAATTAGAACTACCATATGACTCAATAATTCCACTCCTGGATATATATCTGAAGAAAATGAAAACACTAATTTGAAAAGATACATGCACCCCAATGTTCATAGCAGCATTATTTACAATAGCCAAGATATGGAAGCAACCCAAGTGTCCATCAACAGATGAATGGATAAAAAAGACCTGGCATACACACACACACACACACACACACACACACACACACACACACACACAATGGAATACTACTCAGCCATTTAAAAAGAATGAAATTTGCAACAACATGGATGGACCTGGAGGGTATTATGCTTAGTGAAATAAGTCAGAGAAAGACAAAAACTCTGTGGTATAATCACTTATATGTGGAATCTAAAAACTAAAACTAGTGAAAATAACAAAACCATAAGCAGACTCACAGGTATAGAGAAAAAATAAGTGGTTACCAGTGGGTAGAGAGAAGGGACAAGATAGTGGCCATGGAGCAAATTACAAAGTGATCATTTTCATCATTCCTCAGGAAATGCAAAATAAAATGATGATATATCACTACACAGTCTCCAGAATGGCTAAAATTAAAATGAAAAAAATAGGTTTTATACGTGAATTGCAAAGCAAATCTTATCTCAGAGTGCTAGTGGGGATGTAATTTGACACAACAACTTGGACTCTCTATTTGACATCATCTACAAAACTTAGCGTATGCATACCAACACTTCTACCCCTAAGATATTTTCCCAAAGAAATGTGTCTGTACATGCACCAGTAGATATGTACAGGAATGTTTGTAGCCACATTATTTGTAGTATCACATTATTTGTAGTATTCAAACACCAGAAAAATCTAAATGTCTATCAATAATACTTAGGATAAATAAACTGCATATTTATGAATAGAATACTGTTCTGTAAAAAATAAACTAGTGCTACATGCAACTACATGGAAAGAATTTTGTTCCATTTAAAATATTTGTTCTCTCTTTGCTTAGAAAAAGAACATAGTAAATTTGACATTTGCTTTTGATTATCATATACTTCACATCACGCATGTTAGAGATCAGTTAGGACATTATTGCAGTGAATCCTTCACAACTCACAATCCCCAGAATCAGCATTTCCACACAGCTCTTATTTCAGGATTTTAGACATGACTTGGAAGATTATTTCAAGTCATTCTTGGGGGGAAAATCCTTAAATGACTTTATCCCTTAAGGAAGAATATCCCTGATGCTGTATCCTGGAGGTGACAGACAAACGGGTAAAGAAACTTTATTTCTGTTACTTGTCTCTTATTTTTGAGCTCTTGAAACTCTGTTTTTATAAGAAAGAGTTTGAAATTATTATTCTATTTTGTTTATTCATTTATGCAATTTCATTTATTCATTTATTTACTGCTACTTTTATTTTAAAAATTAGTAATACAACAATATGAGTTTTGTTGTGTGTACTTTTAATTTATAGAATACTAAATTATACAGTATTATAGGTGTACTTAATAACTCCAATTACAGGAAATGGCCTGCGCTTATTCACTGTATTTCTCACTATGTTTCTTACTGTGATCATAGCATGTAAGTTGCTAATATGTTCTACTGAAAACACCGGATTACTTAAGATTGCCTGGTTAGTGTCTCAGGTAGAGTAGCAATACATTTTTACATGTTACTCCTACATACAATTTTAGAATATCTTTTTCAAAGCAGAGTTTGAACTATAAAATTAGATTATTTTATTCCAAACTAAGAGTGTGTTAAAAAAAAGCATTTTGATTAAACAAATATAATGGAAGTATTAATTGCGGGTTTGAAATGATTGACCAAAGATCAAAGTATAACTTCCTCCTTTAGCGACTAAAATAAAAAGGAACACTAGTTGTAGGTAGAGTGGAAAATAAAGTGCAAGCAAACCAACTTGGTAAGAGTTGGTGTTAGCTTTCTCAAAGTAAATCTATGAGATGAGGTATGTATTGTATTCCTCATTCTCTTAAAGATTCATTTAAAATAATTATATCGATACTTAATTTGGGAGTTCACAGGAAGATAAACTGTAGTGAACTCAGATAATTAAATTTAGCAAGGATCAGATTTAACAAAATAACCACAATGGTGAAAATGCTTACAACATGCAGACATATATATGTATGTATAATATATAGATATAAATACTGATCAAGATATATAGACATACCATTGTACGTATGTAAAAGTGTAACTATCCATCTACATATCTTCTTGTTGCATCTGAGATGGTAGAATCATTGTTTTGTCTAAAGGACTTCACATATTTGATAAAAATAAATAGATCCTTCTGAAAGAAATAATATTTGAGCATGTTTTCCATAATAACTTTTACTAGGTGTAATGAATACCTCTTTATCTCTTCTTGAGATTAAGATTCTTAAGTAAACTTTCATCAGCAAAAGGGGGGCGTGTCACAAACAGCTGACACTAATAATTGCTAATATTTATTGAGGTCTTGCTATTCATCTTTGTCTCTGCTCCTAAGGCTCCTTCCATAAGACTTCAACTGAGCTACTGTATTAACTTCTCCCAGAATGTGGAATAGTTGCTAACTTATTTACTCAATTGCTATTTATTGAATGTCAATTATATACCATGCACAATTAGTCTAGACTCTGGGGATCTATCAATGAACCAAACAAACAAAATCCCAGCCTATATGAAGCTTGCATTCTAGTTGGGAGTGGGACAGATTCAGATAGTGATGAGTGCAATCAGCGGGGAGAAAGAAAAATTGTAAAAGAAAAAGATTAATCTTACTAACTTATCTATTAAGAAGAAAAATCTCCTCTTTTTCATTCATAGAGTAACATACATACATACATAGCAAAAATATAGAATTTTTATTAAAGACATGGTACTTCAAGAAATCCAGGTAATTATAATTCATTCAGTTTAGTGTAGAACCCTTAAAAAGACACTGAGCATGGAAACAAATTTAAAACACAGTTCCCTTGACCTTAAGGAGCTTCTGTCCATGTTGTATGGCATCATTTAATAATCTCAGGAGTCCAGCCCTTCCGTTGCTTTGAGGTATACAAACTGAGAAGCAAATACAGTGATGACCACCCACCATCGGCACCCAGGGTGGGCCACTGGCTCAAAACAAATGCTTCATTTGTATTACTTTAGATATTTGAGAAACGTTTATTTTGACCAAAAAGACTTTTTCCTTTTTACAGCATTGGATGGGTATCCCAATTGAAACTGATTTTCAGTAGCATTTGACTTTCAACTAAATAAAATGCAAAATATGAAGAATAACAGTCCTTTTGACTGAAGCCAGTTGTGGTAGGAAATCAGAAACCCTGGAGGTCTTTCAGTTTGCTTGTTATCAAAGTAGCTGTTGAGGACTGATGCTTAAAGATCTCTATCTAAAACAGATGTAACTTTACTAAATCTTCATGTGGAAAGCTTTGTCTGAAAAGAGTTCATTTTAAAACCTAGCCAGAATTACTTTTATTTTGTTATATACCCCAGAATGCCTCAGAAAATTTTTTTTTCCATAAAGAAACTGTAACAGGCCCATTAAGCCACACATGAAGTGTATCATAAAAGTCAGCTATGAGAAGTGACTTTAATTAGTTTACCACGAGCAAAAATTCCTATTTGGTCATTCTTACCCTGCATTCAAATCATTCTACCAGAAAACATGACAAAGAATATATTCCTCTTTTTACTTCATGCAGAAGTTTTTGCCTTCATTGTGAATTCACCTTAAAGTATAATTTTGAGGCACTTTTTAGTCGATTTTCAAATTCTGTGAGTTACTTCCGAGTGGGAGTAATGAAATCAAAAGAACACTAGTAGTATCAAGTATCCTCCTATTTTGCATGCTGGTGTTCGAGAGTGTTCACTCTGGGAGCATTTGACTAAAAACTAAATCTTTTGAGAAATCAACTTCTCAGCATCGGCTAGCTGAATAGTAAATGTTTCCATGTGTGATAAAAGTGAAGACTTATTTTTCCCCCCAGCTGATTAGGAAAAGTAAGTCTTTCTTACACTTACAATTTTAGTGGAAAGATTGAAAGCACCAATAGTTCTGTCAGAAAGACCATAGGGGAAAACATGAGAAAATAGAGGAGATTAAATTACTTGAAGCTTGGATCCAGTTGATTCACAGAGGAAAGTCACATTTTCTCTCATTCTCCCACATTCTTCTCACAGTGCTAAAGCATTGTTCTGGAAATCATGGTCTGACTATGTGGCTATAAAATCTGTAAATAAGACACTGGATATTTTTAGTGCTCTTTATATTGAAATTCTAATATATAGATAAGAACACCTGATAATGTTATATTCATCAATATTGTATTTTTTTCAAATAACTTTATAATGGAGTTGAAGTTGCTTAGAATTTTACATGCATAACTAAAAAAAAATTACCCTTTATGATTTGAAGGAAAGTTTACTGTTATATGTAAAAAGTTTCACTCATAGAGAAAGAAAAATAAAATAAGCCGTCTTTCCTTAGTGGTTCATAGTCTCTTCCAAATCATAGTAACTATTGAGTCAGTACTGCTGCCAAAAGAGGATTCATGTTGATTACAGCATTTGGTAGAGTCAGTCACTTCACAGGTAAAAGAAACATGTGAGCCTTTGTTCAGTGTCCTCCAAGCAGAAATGTCACCTGTGGAGAGTAACAAAGGAAAGTCTGCAGTTTGAAAGGATTTTTTACCAAACACTGATCATTATCTCTACTAAGTTTTCTTAAAATGCTTTATTCATAAATTGTTGTGAAAAACTGAGCCAAGAATGTCATGGCATTACAACATTATAATGCACATGACGCAGTAGTAAACAATTGTTTATCAAAAGGTATTTAATAAACTGAAAAATATGTTTATGTTAGCTAAAAGTGAAAAAATATCCAAAAATTTTACTAAAAATTTATATTACAAAAAAAAATTTTTAACTCTCCATATGTTTGCCTCTTTTTATGTCTCCCCTTACAATACCTTTACAAAAAACAAAATTATTCACTCTTCTAATGAAGATTGCATTATATATTTACACTTTGAAAGTGCCGTTCCTCCACCCGAACAAATTAGAATGATATATAAAGTACAAAAGAGGAAACATTAAAAACCTCTCTCGTGCTCAAAACGCTATTAGTTCCATGAAGCAAAAATGAAAAATAAATGCTTAGAACTGAGAAGAACTGAAACTGCAGATCTGCTAGACAGAGTCCAGAAAAGCGAAACAAAATAAGACAAAACATACATTTAAATATATTTTTAAATATAGTCACTGAAATTGAAAATAATCTATAAGGGGAATTAACTCTGTAATGAAGGAGAGTTTCCACAAATAAAAAAATCAGTTAATTGAAAGATCCAGTAGAGAAATGAACCTAGCAAAGAGTACTCAGAGGCAAAGAGATATGAAATATGGAAGAATTTGTAAAGATGTAAAGAGTAGTTTGAAGTACTTCAAAAATACATTGGAGAGATGGCAGAAAAGTAAAACTTAAGGGGTAATAGCTAAAAAATGTCCAGAACTCTGTTTTCATATTGAAAATACATCATGATTTTTGAGCAGGATTTTTTTTTTTAATTGTTATCTAGATTCATCCTAGTGAAGCTGTAGAAAATCAAGGGTAAGGGAAAACTCATTAAATCTACTTGAGGGTAAAGATCACTAGACCGACAATTAGATTGACAATAGATTTCTCCATAGTAACAATAATGCCAATATAGTTTCAATCTGCAAAGGAAAGATTTCAAACTATATTTCTATACTCAGCTCAGAATTATTTGTTAAAAATTATTTTAAAAAATTATTTAAAAGGAGATAAGGACATTTTAAGGCAAGCAACTAAAAGTTTACTACCCAATTTGGATGTCTTTTATTTCTTTTTCTTGTGTGATTGCTTTGGTTTGAACTTCTAGTATAATGTTGAATAGTAGTGGTAAACGTGGGCACTCGTTTTTTGTTTGTTTTAAATGTGTTTTTAATAAATATTGAAAGTAAATACGTTAATCATTAGGAAGTTAGAAAATAAAGCAACAAATACAAATACAAAAAACTAATAGAATAAAACTGAAAAAATATAATAAAGATAAGAATAGAATTTATTAAAATAGAAAATAAATAATAGGAAGATAAGAAGTAGCTATATCTTTAAAAGTACTATCATGGGCTTCCCTGGTGGCGCAGTGGTTGAGAGTCTGCCTGCTGATGCAGGGGACACGGGTTCGTGCCCCAGTCCGGGAAGCGGCGGGGCCCGTGAGCCATGGCTGCCGAGCCTGCGTGTCCGGAGCCTGTGCTCCGCAATGGGAGAGGCCACAACAGTGAGAGGCCTGCGTACTGCAAAAAAATAATAATAATAAAAAAAATAAATAAAAGCACTATCATGTAGAATACAAACCAACAACAGATTCTTGATTATTTCTGTGGAGTTATATAGGAGAATTGTATTAGAACATGATATTATATAGGCTTTAATTACATCTGTAATTTTTTTTGAAAGGCTAAAGAAAATATGGTGTGTTCATGAGTATTTGTTATATAATACCCTGTACTTTTCTACATGGTTTAAATAGGTATAACAAAAATTATGTACATATATTTTAAAAGAAAATACAATAGAATGTGTAGTTTTTACAATGTCCTTATATACCCTATTTATTTTTAAAACACATTTGTCCTTTAGTTCTGTCACATGAAAAAAGATTCTAAGTTAGACAGTAGAAATGAAAGCCTAAATAATACCCTTTCAGAGATATTGAGTAAAGCCACAGAGATGAGGGTATTCTAACATCATATGAAGTTTGGAGTATTTATAAAAAATTAATTTTTATTTCCAAACTGTGCTGTTTTAAAATTTTAGAATAATTATTATTTTTACTGGTGAACTGTGCGGTTGGGCTGTAGAAAATAAGAAATGGAAGATGCTAGAGATTGCCAAAGGAATGAATGGATGTATTAAAATAGCATATACCTCAAGATATCAAAACAATGTAACTTTTTAAAAATAAGTATTTCTCTCTGAACAGACAGCTTTAAAGCTCCATTGAACAACTCTCCTCAGATTTATAGAACAAACGTCTTATTTGTTTCTCTTGGAATAACTCAAAATTTAATATTTTATCCACAAACATCTCATTTCTTATTTCTTTTTTCAGAAACATACATTTTTATTATTATCAAAAAGCAAAATGCTAAATCTTCAAAGGAGTGACCCTGTGCTTTTTTTCTCTTTGAAAGTTTAATAATTTTCCTATTTTCAGTCAAATATATAAACCAGTTTTGGATGACTCCCTCATAGCAGAGTTAGACAGCAGTCCTGTACAATAAAACGACCTGCACTTGTAATGATGACATCTTATTTTATGGGGACATGGCCACATTTCAATGAATAAATTCATGAAGTCTCACCACTCTGTGACCCCATATCTACAGCCTTTTTGACCTAAGTCTCATTCTAGCTCATTACTGTCATAACAAAAGCAGCCGTTCCATTTCACTTCTGATCTTATCTGCCCTTTAAAAGTGAAGAACACAACAGCAACCAAGAAGATAGGCACCTCACTTTTTCTTTCTTTAAATGGCTAGTAAATTCGTTTTTCTTTTTGTTTTTTAGTCAAATAAATTTACTCAAAATAACTATACTTGCTTTTTCAATAGGGGTTTCTTAGATTATAAAACTAAACTGAAAATATAATTGTCCCTATCTTCAGCTAATTTTTTGAAGATGCCTTTCTAGTAGATGAAGTCTCATTAACGTGCAGAAATTATCACAATGATACTCTACAGATAGGAGGTAAATAGAGGAGTGTATGACCTGAGTGCCTGTAAGGTATTCACAAGGTCAGGGACAGATCATTAAAATACCTCTTAATGTCTCTTAATAACAAGGAGTACAGTGTACCATTCTTCATCTCTCTCCTCCAAGTCTTGGTCCTAGAATCTTGCTAGTTCACATTTATATACAGGTTCAAAGATATTACTAAATGTTTAGGATCTGAGAAGCATGAAGTGATTTGCAGTGAAATTAGTTACTCCAAAGTACTAATAGAAATCGGGTAAGTGTGGCAGATTTACTACAAAGAATTATCACATCTTCTTCTCAAAAGCTCATAAAGGGAGAGTGATGAAGTAAAGAGGTGTAAACCCACAAGGGCAAAGAGAAAATGAGATGACACAAGAAATTTTAATAAAGCTTTGAAATACAAGTTGTGGGGGAAGAATTGGTAAATTGAAAAATGGAAAGAGTTGTTACCTAAGAGCCTTCAGAGCGGAAGAGGAGAAAGTAGCAAGAAAATTTACTTTTGAATCACAAAGATGGCCCAGGACTTGGAAGCATAAGGAAATAATGTAAGGTAGATTGTACATAGAGGGGTTCAATACTCAGATTCCTTTTCCCTCCTAAGGTAGCTTAGTGTATCTGTCTGCACCTGCTGTATACTTCCAGCAGCTGTTTATTTTTAATTTCTCCTACAGACACTCTCGATTTAGAGTTGCAAAGGATAACAGAAGATGGAGATGAAAGATGAGACTAGAAACATGGAGATTAAATTTGGATCCTCAGTCCCTTACTTCTGTCTTGCTGTTAAAATACCTGTAGCAGGCATATATATCCCAGGGAAAGACAGAGGGAAAGCAACTAGTAGAGGAAGGACACATAAACTGGAACAAAATGAAAGAACAATCATGTGGGATAATCTTAATGGAGTAAGGCAAAGGTACTCAGAACAATTATTACCATCATTTTTATTTACTTTTAATATTGTAATAAATGAAAAATAAGCACTTTACAAGCAAAAAGCAAATCTGTGCTATATAAAAAAATCACATATAGCCCTAATAATGAATACTATATATTCCATTGCAATGGTCTAATGATATAAATTTAAATATCTCTTTTTAGCAATTTCACATGGTAACTAATAATGACCTAAGAGTCTATTAAGAATATAAGCTATTGTATTGTCTGCCTCATTACAAAGAATTCTGGGTTATGATTAACTCTTTTTTCAGAAAACCTTAAGCTTGACTAAAGTAAAAAGTAAGCTTTTCATTTGTCATGTTTATTTTATAACACATGACAAATATTAGAAAAATATGTTGACATTTATTGTTACATCCTATTTCATCTCTGAAATGCCCTTTGTTTGAAGGCATTCAGTAATAATATTATGCCTCTATTAATCATCTTCCTTGAAATGAGGCCACAATTTAAAAAGTATAATAGCTCTGCCATTAAAGACAACTGTTTTTCTTTCTTTTTTTAATTTCTTTTTTTAGTTGCTATTTGTCAATAATGACTGCTCGATGATTAGATGGAGGAAAGGAAACCTGGAGCAAAGGGTCATAAAGTATTATTATTAAAAGCATATGTTTTTGTATTTTATTTAAATTTGTACTTCAGTAGGTACTTCTGGTTACACAACTGTTACTTTGTAAAATCACGTTTTCAACGTTATAGCCTATGCATCTTTTTAGTTTGTCATACAATAGCAGTTCCTTGAACTACTGTCGTAATAACATCAGTGGAACAGAAATGCTTTGACCTCAGTATTATAGACAAGGTGAAAAGAAATTTTTTTAATCTATGGTAACAAAGTCACATGGCAGAAAACAACTTGTAAACCCTTCCTAAATGGATCAAGTCTTCAGGGCAGAGCATTGTTTAAATCTCTTTTTCAACCAGCCTGAGGAAAAGACTGCATTTACTTAGCTGCTGAATCAAATAGCAAATAAACTCTTGGCAGATTCGGGGATGGAGGTCATGGGAGGGGGAGGGGTGGTGGTAGTAAAAACTATGGAAGTTATCAGTTTGATTTCATAATTTTTAATAATGATTAATCCATTTCTACCAGCATACTACACACTCTAAAATCATTTATAAGGGTTAGTCCCTGTTCTTTGCAATTTACACAGCTACTAAATGATATAATAAGTCAAGGATGATATAATTAGTATCACTATGCGCAGAATGCCACAAAATGCCGAAAAGTGCTTTTGCCTCATTTCTTATTTCCCCTGAGACTCAAAGGAGGAGTAGGTGATACCATTCACAAGAGTGAGAATTGATCTGCCAACATTGCCTTGGTGTAGGTTATGGTAACTGCATCATTTAACACTAACCCTTAGGCAAGTGGATGCCTAACTTTTGCTGGGGCATTTTGATGAATACTTTGTACTACTCCATAAAAATCTAATGTAAACTGTGTTACAGTATGAAGCATTATAGATAAACATTTCTCATAATACTATATTTTCCAGAATGCTATCATAAGAATACAAATTTAGAAATTTTTCTTCAGGGTTGACTTTTAGATATCACAGTTCTGGCTGTATTTTAGCTACATAAGTGAGTAACAGTTAATGACTTTCTCAAGGACAGATTTTAATTTTCTAGTTTCTGCAGTTATTCTGAGGTTGGCAAAATTCCTAAAAATGAAGAATGATATGTTTATATTTGTGTTTTACTTATATTTTAAGAAGTACTTCATATTTCACCATCATGGATATACTGAGAATATAAATTTTACTTAGGTGACAATGGGTAACTTAAAATATTAACTATCAAGCTCAAACAGCTTCTTAACTCGGGGAAAAAATTATTGCTTCAGATTAGCTAATGAGAACATTTCAATGTCTTTCTATTATATCCAACCTATTGATATATACTGATAAACTGCAAAAAGGATATTCTTTCCTTCACTTTCAAGAATAATACTGCCAATTTCCAAGTGCTTTGCTATGGGCCAGGAAATGGTCTGCACAATTTACATATTTTACTGTATAATTTACAACAAATGCATAAACGTAGGTATCGTCACCTTCATTTTTCAGGTGAGTAAACTGAGATTTGGAAAGCTCAAGTAACTTGTCCCAATTCAGGTAGAAAAGGAGAAACCAGGATTCAATTCCACATCAAATTCGCCCCCAAAACTCTACCTACTGACTATTCTATACTACTCCTTTGTAATAGGGAAATACCAGAGTTTCACTAGTAAGATTTGTAATCCTGCTAAAAATGGTCATAATGCTGAAAAAATCTTCAAACTATTTTTAAAAGCTTACCAAGCATATCAATACAAAAACACAATGTGTTTGGTTTGCTTAAGGAAGGGCACACCTAATACCATAGATAAAATATTTTCATTCTAAATACCATTTTTGCTTCTTCATAGCCTGTCCTTTTTAAGAAGAATTAACTTAATCCAGACTGCTCTAATTTGAATAGTTGATCTTTTCATAAATACTCTGCATAAAAATATAGATTTTTTTAAAAAGTAGAATTATATTAAGTGATTGAGAAATAATTCTTTTGATTTCCATATTACAAAAGAGGAAATAAAACCTGAGCTCAAAAGTTATGAAGTGCTTCCTTCAAATCTTTAAAGTCATTTAACAAAGGGAAGTTGCTTATTTTGGAAAGATTTTGAAAAATTAAAATAATACAGTCCTTGGCATTTTCTTTGTTTTATGACAATTTAGTCTTCCAGGGTCTCATTCTTTTCCCACATATGCCATCTGTTAATATGTTGAAGCAGTCTTTAGTTTTCATCTTTCTTACAAAGTCTCCAAATCTATTAAATATATCGACATAAATGTAAGTACATAAAAACATAAACATATACATATACCAGAATAAGAACTTCATGCATCGGGACATATTATCACTATCCATGTAACTTATTTTATTAGCAAACAAATCATGTATATTTGTAACTGAATATTGAAATTAGAAGCACAAATCAAAACATCTGCCTGCATACCTTAACAAATGATCCAATGTCAAGGACAAAAAAACCTTTCTTTCCAAAACATGATATTAATGATAAAGTATCAGTAATAACAAGAAATCTTTCATGAATAGCTTTAAACATGTTCTCACATTATTTCATTTGATTTTACAAATATCCCTAGAAGTAGAAAGAGCTTGTGTTTTTACCTTCAGTTTATGGATGAGGAAACAAGGACTCAAGCTAACTGACTTATCTTGCATTGTGAAGCCAGATTTTCTGACTGTTGGCCCTGAGCTCTTTCCACACACATGTAAGTGTCTTTTAGCTACACTGAATGTTGACCAGTTTCTCCATCATCTTTAACTTGAGTTTTCAAGAGGCAAAGTTACCTAACCTACTGAGAAGGTTATTAAACCTTGCAAATCATTCCATTTAAAACATAGAAGAGGGATCTGAATAGATGTCCTTCATGTTGGTAGAGAACGCAGTTAATCATATTGGACTTAAGATTCCATAGAGCATCTTGCAGAAATTAGTACAGATAAGTTCTAAAATAGGCTCCCAGGTCATTACAGACTTTGTACATTTGTTTGTCTAAAGTACTTCATATTATTATTTATAGTGAGTGTTTTGTTTTAGGACTCGGCAACACTAAGTTATCTTTGGTTTGTAATTCTGTTAAAGAAATGTCAAGAACTATTATATACCACTCTTCTAAAAATATTGTTTGTGATCGTGACATTGGGAGGCAGAAATAACACCTGCTTCTCACTTATTTATGAGTGAAAGAGATATAGCATATGTCACTTGGTTCACATGATCATAAATTGAAGAAATAGAAATGAATCTGAGGCATGTAGGAAGCTCCGTCACTATGCCTATATATCACTATATCTATTTAACGTTTTAGGCACTTTTTTTTGCCCAATAAGCATTTTCATGACTGAAGATTTTCTTCATCTTAATTTTACATTTAGAAATTGATAGGACTTTAAAAAGTACCTCGTATCTTACTATATACACTACTTCTGCATAAAGAGCTTCAGTGAATAAAATCTGCATGTTCATCGGAGTTTTTGATTTTAAATTGGGACCACCTAATGTACATGTATCCATCTATGACAAACACCTGTAGGTTGAATTGCTAGATCAAAGAGTAGGATCCACCTTTACCAAACTGTTTTTCAAGCTTATATCTAGTCATGCTGCCACCAACAGTACATGAGAGTTCTTTTTGATCTACATCCTTGCCAACATTTTGTGCCAGTGTAGTGAATGTCGATTAGCATCTCTTGTGTCCTCTTATTCCTACTGAAGGTACATAATGTTTTATATGTTTTTGGTCACATATTTCCTCTTTTGTGAAGTGCTTATTCAGCCTTCTGATTTTTCTACAGTTGGTATTTTTTTTTTAATGGGATAAGGAGCCTTTAAATATTCTGGATATGAGTCCACCATTGAGAGAATTTATATTTTTATACAGTAGAAATTACCTTTTTAAATTTGTGTTTAAGACTTTTTTATGTCTTAAGAAAAATTTCCTATCATGAGATCATGAAGACATTCAACCAGATAATTTTCTAAAGGATAATTTGGAATTGCACATTTGGGTCAATAATTAGGATGACCATCTGTGTTTCCCTTGAACATTTCTATTTTATGTCCAGGATACTCAACTGTACGTTTTTCTTTCTTATCAACATCCCAATTTGGATGCCAAAATATTTGGTCACCTTAATTATAATCCACAGTAGATGATTTTTTGTATGTTGTGAGGGAGGGGTCTTTATTAATAAGATATTCTGAGTAACACAGAACATTAAAATTTCAACCCCAGATATCCGTTGATTTGTTTCAAGTTATTAGAATTTTAACTTTTTAGAGTTTCATATAAATGGAACTATACAGAATGTTGTATTTCATGTTATACTTCCTTCACATAGCTTAATGTTTTTCATATTTGTCCAAATAGTTGTGGATATTAATACTTCATTCTTTACGTGGCTTATATTATAAAGATATAGCATGATATGTTTAATCATTTACCAGTTAATTGACACTTGGTTTGTGTAGTAGTTTGCTAGGGCTGCCATGAAAAAATGTCACCATTGGGTGGCTTAAACAACAGAAATTTATTGTTTTATTGTTCTGTAGGCTGGAAATCCAAAATCAAGGTGTTGGCTAAGTTGGCTCCTTCTGAAGCTGTGAAGGAGAATCCGTTCTATGCCTGGGTTTCTGGCAATCTTTGTCATTCCTTGGCTTGTAAACACATCCCCCCATTTTCTGTCTTCATGTTTGCATGGCATTCTCTATGTAGGTATATTTGTGTCCAAAATTCCCTTTTTTTATAAGGACACCTGTTTTATTGATCAGGGGACCCACGCTACTTCAACATGATTTCATCTTAACTAATTACCACTGCAATGACCTTATTTTCAAGTAAGGTCATATTCTTAGGTACTTGGGGTTGGGATTACAACATATTTATTTAGAGGGAATACAATTCAACCTACAACAGGTTGCTGTCAATCTATAATTATTTCAAAATAAAATGTTTTCAAAATTAATATTCATAAATCAACTATACCCCAATAAAAACTAAATAAAACATTAATATCAAGGTCTATATTATTTTCAGGGGGAATCACAACATATTTATTTAGAGGGAATACAATTCAACCTACAACAGGTTGATTTCAAATTTTAGCTATTATAAGTATTGTTTTCATGAAAATTTGTACAAAAGCCTTTCTGTGGCTATCTGCTTTCATTTCTCTTGGGAATACACCAAGGCATGTTATCTGGAGGAACAAGTATTCCAAAACTTTCTTGTTTTCTTCAAGAATACCCGATTATATTTTTAACATTTACATTTGCAAAGTAATTTTAGGATCAGCCTTTCAAGTTCTAAAAAATAAGAAAGAAAGAAAAGAAGAAAAAAATTCGATTGAATTATGTAAAAACTTTAGATCAACTTGTGAAATTTTTATATTTTTACAATATTGAGTGTTTCAATGCATGAACTTTGTATATATCTCTATTTATTTGTCACATTTAATTTCCTCCATGAACTGTTTATATTTATTCACAAAGAAATTGCACATATTTGTTTGATTTTTCTTATAAAATATTTTTTGTTGATTTTTAAATATATCTTTTGTGAAACTTGATTTTTAATTGTAAATTTCTAGCATGTAAGTACAGAAGATTTTTCAGAGAGATGACAATTTTTCTGTTCAAAATCTTCCTAAATTCTCATCTTATACTAAACATTTATTCATAAATTCTTTCAAATTTCTATCTACATGGACAAAAATGGTAAAGAGTGCTTATTTCTTCATAATCTTTATACGTATCAATTTTTTCTTATATTAACACACTGGCTTAGATACCTAATAAAAACTTAATTAAATTGAAGTGGCAATGTTGAACATATTTGTTTTATTCCCTATCTGAAAGATAAGATTTTCAATGTATCATTATTAAGTATGGTTTTTAAAGTGTAGATGCCTTTTATAAAAGTTAAAAAGCTTTCCTTATAAATACTTCCTACTTTGATATTTTTTCGCTGTCACTTTTTCTGCATCTCTTACAACAATCATGCAACTTTTTTCTAATTACATCTGTTAATGTCATGATTCACACTGACTGATTTTTGAAGATTAAACCAACTATGTATACCTAGTATAAATCCTACTTGATCATCATTTGTTAGTATTTTGTTGAGATTTGTAATGCTAATAAGAAGACTGGTTGGTAATTTTGTTTTGTCATATTACTCTACCATGTTTATTGTCCAAGGTTAAACTAGCCTCAAAAAATGAATTTGTGAATGTACCCTCTTTTTACTTTCCATAAATACTATGTTTAACATGAGGAATTATATTATTCTTTGGAAATGGCAAATAATGAATCAATGGCAACAACTGCACTAACTAAAGCACTGAAACTGAATCTTAAAAGTTCCTACCCTGGCCAAAGCAGAAGCCTCACACTCCACATATTTTGGAGGGGCTCAAATGCCAGGACTTCCTCATTCCTCAAGATTACTGGCCATGCATCAAAACATTGGAGAGTTGTGGGGAACATAAATAGCACTCCTCTTTTAATAATTGTTTATTGTGCTGTAACAAATTACCACAAGTTTACTATCCTACAGTTCTGGAGGACAGAAGTCTGAAATCAGCTTCACTACTTATGGTGTCAGCAAGTTCTAGGGAAGAATAGGCTCCTTGCTTCTTCCAGCTTCTATAGAGTAGCTACCTGAATTCCTTGGCTTGTGGCCGTATCACTTCCATCTTTCCTTCTATCATCACATTTCCTTTTCTCACTCCGACCTTCCTCTTACAAGGACCCTTGTGATTACACTAGGTCCATCTGGATAAGCTAAGATAATCTTCCCATAAGGCAACATATTCACAGATTCTGCAGAAAAGGATATGGACATCTTTAGGCAGCCATTATTTACCCTACCAAAATCTGCTCTCTGGGACCCAAAGATTCACATCTGTCCCACATGCAAAATACATTCATTGCATCCCAAACTCCACCAAAATTTTAACCCAAGTTCATTACTTAATATCATTAACTCAAGTTCAAATCTCACCTAAATCTTATCAGCTTAAAAATCCCAAATTGTATCATCTAAATCATCTACATTAGATATGAGTGAGGCTCTTAGTATATTGTATATCCTGAGGTAAAATTCCTTTCCCTATGTGGACCTATGAAACTAGAATACAAGTTATCTGTTTTCAAAATACAATGACGGGGCAAGCATAAGATACCAGATAGAGACGTTACTATTCTAAGTGGGAGAAAATGGAAGGAAGAGAGTAGTCATTGGTCCCAAATGATTTCAAAATCCAGCAGGACAAACTCCTTGAGGTTTCATGACCCGAGTATAATCGGGTCATCTTAAGTCAGTAAGTCTGACTTAAGTCTCCATCACCTGAGCCCCGTCTCTGACCTTGGATTTACTTTCCCTTTTTCTTGAAGGATAGCACATTTTTGCAGCTGAGTAGTATTATTAGCCTGTTTCCTTCAAGTAGAATTTGGGGAATCTGATAGCCTTGTTTTATTATGTCCCCTCTCTTTCCCTTTCAGTCCAAGCTGGCAGGGTTTCTGCTGAGAAAACGTTCTCAGGAGCCTTGCAGATCTCCGGTGTATGTGTCCTGTATTCACTCCGTTAGACAAGAGGCTCCTCCATAGATCTTTCCTGTATCACCCCATCTCTATTTTTTTACTTCTGCTAAAATAAATTAGGGGAATCCATGAGCCATGCACCTAATCTTTCAAAAAGCTCTCTGTGTGAAAGAATACTCTGACCTGTTAATCTTTCTGAGATACTAGCAAAAGGTTGTCCTGCCATATCCTTGGCTTTTTCTCTGGAGCATGCTTTCCTGGCAATGAATCTCCTAATTTTAGCAATCTGGATAGGCTGAGAATTTCCCAATCATCAAGTCCTAGGTCATCTTTGCTTAACAGTTTTTTTCCTCAATCCATCTCTTTCCTCTCATATTTTACTCTAAGCAGCAAGAAGAAACCAGTCATATCTTCAACCCTATTTTTTGAAATCTCTGCTAAATATCTGAGTTCAGCATTTCCATGTTTTGCTTACCGTATAACTGCAGAACACAAGTCAGTTAAGCTTTCTGCCACTCTAGGGACTTCCCTGGTGGTCCAGTGGGTAAGGCTCCGTGCTCCCAATGCAGAGGGCCCGGGTTTGATCCCTGGTCAGGGGGAGCTAGATCCCACATTCATGCCACAACTAAGAGTTCGCATGCTGTAACTAAGAAGCCCGCATGCTGCAACCTAAAAAAAAAAGATCCTGCATGCCGTAACTAAAGATCCCACATGCTGCAAGTAAGACCTGGTGCAGCAAAAAAAAAAAAAAAAAAAATTAAAGGAAAAGCTTTCTGCCACTCCACAACACTGGATACTATTACCTCAAGTTCCCAATAATGTGTTCCTTATTTCCATCTTAGCTCTCACTAGCATCACCTTTATGGTCCATATTTCTACCAACAGTGTGTTTATGATAACTTAGGTGTTTTCTAATATGATACATCACTTCTACCTTGCTTCTCATTTGCTTCTGAGTACTTACTGGCAGAGTTGTTAAAGCAAATTTCTGGATAGAATAAACGAAATGGAGGTGAAAAATTATTAGAAGAATAATGTAAGATATAAGCTTTAAGATGTAGAAATATTAGGTATACTAATTTAAGAAAGCTCAATTATCTCTATTTGTTTTACAGCCTACCTCATTCTATAACATTATTTATGCCTTAAAATCTGCCTTGTCTTATCATATTCTTTTATTCAGAACTAAATTACACAAACAGAGTTAATATTACTGAACAAATTTTTGTCAACAGAACCTCCTTTAACTGAAGTGCTATAATTAATTCTCTTATTAATATCTGAATTCCTATTTTAAAGTTTCCCAAAAGAAAAGAGCTATCAAAAAAAAAGCATTAAAAGTTTGACAGCTTAATCTTCTCAATATGTCACTGCAAGAACTGTAAACTGCTGTCAGATTTTGCTGCTTAGAACTGGAATTACAAAGATCAAGTGCTATGAGAAAGTATCACGTTTCAAGGTACCTTGGAAATGAATATTGAGAGAAAGAATAAACACAATTGCACTTAAGAGATTAGATCAGTTAAACACTGTAAAAATTTAGCACCACATAGACAGAATCACAAGCATAACTTTCAAGAGCTGACTGTTTTGCAATGTATACAGTCTACTATTACTTGAATTCATATCAAAAGTGCTCCTCCAGATTATGAAGTAACACTCGGGATAGAAGTAACTGACTTCCCTTTAATGCTCTCTTCCTCAGTTGTTCTAAAGGTACATTAATTTTTGGCAGAACAAAAAGAAGGTAAAAAAACATGTACGAATCCTTCTTTCAGGCGAAAGATCACAATGCCTATTGTTTCACTGTCCATCATGTCAGAGGTGATGCCATTAACTGATGGTTCCATTAGTAGGTTCAAGTGGGGTTGAACTGTCTGGAGTGAGTACCTTGTCCTCCATCAGTTTCCTCTGGATTCTGCCTCAAAGACCGCACAAGATCTTCAGTTGAATAGATTAGTTTCATTACTGCTATGTGAGTTGTTTGCTGCTGCTTTTCTTCCCGGAATCCCGTCATGCTACCTCATTGCATCCTTGATTCTGTCATTAGAACATACGTCTGCCCTTTAACTCTCTCTCTCTCTCCCCTCCTCAACTTAGTTTCTAAGCAGCTTTGATTTTCTGTCAACAAATGTGGATTAAGGAGAGGATCAGTGAAGCAGATGCCTGAGGCAGCAATCTTGAAGGATGTATTCTGAGATACAAAATTGTATTTACCAGAACTCCTCCCCAGAAGAGTACAGCAGCACAGAATTTGAAGGAAAAGCTTGCCAAGGCCCTCCAGTTAGAGGATCCGATCCCCCAAAGACCTGCTTAACACTGGTAGTTGATCAATAACTTGATTTCTACCAAGGTCGATCCTGTTAAAGACAGGGCTTTTCTTGTGCTGCTCTAAAATTTTTTTTGCAGGCTTTTTTTTGTTTTTCAACTTTGTTCCCTTCCACAAGCTTCATTGGAATAGTGCACCCATAAATTGCAGAGGAAAAACCTAGAGCTTCATTTCTAAAATCCCTTGTCAGTAGGATCCTCATTTTTCCAATGAGCAGCATTAGTGTAAGATTTGCAAATTGGGGTTAGGGATGAATTGCCCAGGGCCATCAGAAGACAGCAGCCTAGTCTTCCTTCATTGTCCTCAGGTGCACTCAAATTCCTTAAAAATGTATTCACAGGCTGTCAGTATGATGGGATATCAAATTATAATCGAGCCCCACCCCCCGCCGCCCTCTTCCATGAGTGTCTTTCCATTCCTGGTGCTATTACCTGTTCTGTTATATTCAGCCTGGCAGGAGAGTGATGCCAGTGACTATTAGACTCCCCAGAACCAACCACAAAGAAACTCCTTCAAATGGACCCCATCCTGTAACTCAAGTAGCTAGTGCTCTACATAACAACTTTAAGAGAGAAGAGACCACACAAATCAAAGGCCTTCTTTTTATAGAGGACTTAAGTGTCTAGCACTTGAACCCACTAAAAATTAGTGGTGGATATAGGATAAAAGCCTTTTCCCAATAAAATGTTCTTTAATTTAATAGGATCTTTAATTTTATCAGGAGATCTTCTTAAACGTCTGTGATATATTCAGTATAATCTATGTAGCTACCTGGGCAATATTATGGCCAACTATACGTTCTTTGGAGTTTGATGCTATATTTTGTTGTATTCACCAAAATTAGCTCCTGCTAAAACAAAACTAAACTAAACTAAACCAACTTCATGAACATGTTTTTCCTTATTTTAAGCACAAATGATATTTGTGCTTAAAATAAAGGAAGATAAGAACATTTACGAAGTATTTGGTGACACCATCAATTTCTAGAATGTCAACCCATTCTAGATGCCTTTCAATGTTTACTTAGGTCTTTAGCTATAGTACTTTCACCAATACAAAATAGTCTGTATTCTTTCTACTTCCGAATTACCTTCCAAGAGTACTATTTCCACACAAAAAGCTTAGGATAATAGCCTCAATACTCTGAATCACTCTGGGTGTGTGTGTATGCCTTTGTATAGTGTTTTGGGGATGAAAGTGCAAATTTCAGATTAACTGTATCATTGAAGGTAGAAATATAAATTCAGCTTAATACAGCCCTGTTTATAAATTTATGCCATTTCTTGATGTTAAGAAATTGACCAGATTAGATGACATTGACACTCCATATAAATAAAAATTAATTATAGACTGCTCCTAGAATCTTTAAGTTTGAAACTTTAAATCTACATAAAAGATAAGTTATTATTCATCAAAGTATTTCTCTAAGATGACCATGGGTTATTAGGATGTGTTTTGGTTGCTAAAAATTTGGGACAATATTTGTAACAATGCTTATATTTTTAAATTTTATTTTACAACATATATTTATACACTAAAAAGACTCTTTTAACATTAATATAGTTTGTAACAGTGTCTGCCATATGACAAACCTGTGTAATGATGAACTTCTAGGGAAAAAAATGGTACTTAAAGAATGAATGAATGAATGAATGAATGAATAAATAAATGAGTAGAAATCATCATTTTCCAAAGTAATGCTAAGTATTTTACTTTGTTAGCATTTTATGGTCACTTGCAAATATTTAAGAAAACTGATTTGGGGGTTTTTTTTCACATAGATAATGCAAAAATGTATCAGTGACTGAAATACATATCTGCTTTGGACTGAATAGGTAAAGCAGTGTCTTCCTACCCACTCTTAGAATGAATCAGGGAAATTTTCTTTTTTGAAATTGTTAAAATATTTTTTTTTTACTTATTTTCTACCAGTGTGTGAAAATATGTGCGTAGAGTGGACGTTGCTATCCACTGCACATAATTCATTTTTAAGTCATTTTTCACACCTTGAATGTAGCAGATGTATACAAAACCAAAATTTTAATAACACTTTGAACTATTTTTTCTAGCCTAGTTAGTACTAAAATTAAGCACTTGCAAAAAAAAATCTCAGATGTCTCCCAGTACTTTCTTTACCTCAAGTCAGTGAGCTATATGAAAGGGTTTGACAGCCTAATCTCAATGTGTCATGGCATGAAGTGTAAACCGCTATCATGTGTCAGTCTGCTTTGTGACAGATAGAAATGGTATTACAAGAGTCAAATGCATGAAAATTAAACGTTGAAGAATGGTTAACTCTATTTCTATTGCTAAAAATTATAATTCAGTACTTGATAAAATGTCTTATTTCAAAAATTAATTTATTTAAGATTCAATAATTAATTTTAATAGGCTAACTGTAAATATAGAATCACTGTCAGTCTCAGGGAAATTATGAAGTAAGTGACACTTTCTTCAACATCTGTCTGATTCCTAATTTTCTTTTGTTTTTTACTTACTGTTATCTTATTCTCCTGCTTACATGAACTAGTGTCCTCTTGCAGGCCAAAGTTTCCCAAAGGACAGATCATTCATGTAGAAATTTCTTTCTTAAGTACAAACCAATTAAAATGTATATGTCCTTATTCTTAGAGAAAGCTCTCAGCTAACTGAGTGCTTTTTTGATACTCTCTTTTTGCCATGAAAAAAAAAAAACTCTTACTAGAATATCATATATTAGTTGCCGTTAACTAATATTTCTAGACTTTGTGGAGTTTTTAACATTCTAAAGGCATATTTCTGAAAACATGGGAAATGTGTATAAATGACATTTCAGAAGCTATATAGTTGAATTGGAAGGGCGTCTTTTAGGAGAGAGCTAACCCTTCCCTGGAGATCCATCTGTATGCACCACAGATCATTACGTTATCACTTATGTATCATTTTTGCCCAGAGATTTCTTCATCTCTTTCTATATATAAATCTCTTCTTTCCTCATTGTTAAATTTTCACCATTAACGTAACATATTATATATGTAACATATACATAATATGTAAGTTAACATATACATGTCAATTACCCTTGACACTTCTCTCTTTATCTCTCCCTCACCATTTTCAATCAATTAATAAGACCTTTAAGTTTTCAGTTTACACAAATCTTTCTACTCCTTTCCATCAACACTGCCACCAATATTGTCCAAGCTCTCGTTTTCTCTCAACATGATCTACTAAGATAAGTCCTTAAATAGACTTCTTATAGCCAATTTTGTTCTGTTTCATTTATTCCTATGCAGTAACAAGATTGCAAAATACTAAAACCCTTTAAAAGCTTTCTAAGCTACAAAGCAAAAGAGTACTTTACATGTGGAGTAAATAATTTGGTAACGAAACCCCTCCTCTGTATGAACAGTTATTTTCTGTAATAATCATGTAATAGTCAACAATTATATTTTTCATGACTCCTTCTTCAGCTTACAATTTAAAAATAAGAATAAATTTTAAAATTAAACATTTTTAAATTCATGTAAAATATTTCAAGTATGAACTAATATTTGCACTTTAATCTTGTTAATCTATAGTTCTAATTTCTTTTCATTTTGATAAAAGTTATAATTCTATATTATGTCTTAGACAAAATAAATTCCAGATGATATTTAAATTGTAAATATGTAAATGTTAAAAATATTTAGCAGTTCTAAACAAAAGCAAGTCTTTATAATATGGCAGACAGGTTTTTCTAAGCAAAATAAAAACTCATGAAGAAAACAACTTACTATAACTGAAAAAATTAAATTTTCTATGGAAGAAATATGATGGAGAGTAAGAAAAATAAGCTGAGAAGAGAAAAGATTACAACATACATCACAGGCAGAAACATTGAAAAACCATGATTCCTATTTTAATAAATGGGCAAATGGATGATTACCAAAAACAAGAAATAAAAATACCAATGACCAATAAGCACATGAAAATCTCATTCATTTAAAAAAAGTAACTCAAACCAACAAGATACCATTTTCTCCTGCCAAACTGAATATTTTATAAATTCTGATAATGCCTAATATATTGCATATAGTTTGTAGGAACCTGAAGTTGTGAGAATTTTCACTTATCTACATTATAAGTAGAAAATTTTGCAGTATATATGAAAAATTTTAAATGAAACAGTTTATGATCAAGATATCCCACTGTATGCAGTGCCAAATGAGGTGGCAGAATGTGTAACTTGTTTTCAACATGCAAAAGTGGACATAGGACTAATAGGATTAGAAAATTCTGGAACATATTAATTATTCATATGATTTTAAATATATGATTTTTTTCAACTAAATTTTAAAAATGCTTGTAATAAAATGAAAAAAATATTGAAAAGTTTCACTGTTCAAACTGAGATGGCTATTTAGTAAATCTAATGTGGCACTTAAGCACACTCTAAAACATCACATAAATTACCTGTTTTTACTTCACGGTTTAAGTCACTACGTTTTTATTCTTCAGTTTTTCTTTTGAAAGAAAAATCTTATACCCTTGCCCCAAAAAAGAGATGAAAAAGAGAGAACATAAGTTCTTTAAGGGCATATATGTAATTATTGTCTTTGTTTTTAATTGCCTTTCCTCTAGTACCTGGAAGACTGTCTGGCACATAACAAGATCTCTGTAACTTTGTTGAAAGAATGAATTAATGAATAAACTAAAAGTAAAACAGGGCTTCCCTGGTGGCGCAGTGGTTGAGAGTCCACCTGCCGTTACAGGGGACACGGGTCCGTGCCCCGGTCCGGGAGGATCCCACATGCCGCGGAGCGGCTGGGCCCGTGAGCCATGGCCGCTGAGCCTGCGCGTCCGGAGCCTGTGCCCCGCAACGGGAGAGGCCACAACAGTGAGAGGCCCGCGTACCGGAAAAAAAAAAAAAAAAAAAAGTAAAACAAATTCCATTGATCAGATATATTTTATTAGTGTCAAATATAATACAAATGTACTTAAATTATTTTAAATTAAAAGAATTCTAGAGGCTCTTATCATATAAGATTGACAGTGGTTATACTGTATATATATGTATAAAACAAACAAAGAATATAAAATATGCATATTTAAACATACATTTGTATGAATATATGTTTTATTATATACTTCATTATATATATTATATATACAATATATATATTAGAAATGGATGGTGTTTGAATTACTCTAGCATTTCATAAAATGACACAGACTTTCTGAGGGCTAACAAAATAAATCCTTAGAAATACAGAGTTGGAGAAAAATGAGGCATCTTTTAGGACAGACACATGAGGGCAACATGAGGCATCATGATATACTGGGGAGATGATGGCTTAGGATTCCAGAGCCTTAGAATCTAGTTCCAGCTCTGCCATGAACTAGTTTTGTGGCTTTGGGTAAATCAGTTAAATTTTCTGTACATCAGTTTTGTCACCAATAACACAAGGGGAATAGATTTAATTATATCTTTGAGGCTTTCCAGCTCTCACATTGTATGTCTACTGCCAATTTTTTGCTTCCACCTCTAATAAGGTGAATTTAAAGATGGTAATAATAATAATAATATATATATATATATACATTGAGACTAAGGATTTTATTTAGAGATTTAAATTATCTTAACTATAACTTTAAAAAACTAAATTTCAAAAAAATGTAAATAATGTAAAATTGGCAAGCAGATTTAAATTTGACAATGCAGAATAGATGATTAGCCTAACCTTGCTGTCACCAGGCCCCAGAGCACCCTCTCTCCAAATCTGTAGTCATTTGACTCACACTTGCAAACCGATCTACCATAGGTTTGGGGACCAATTGTGTCCTTAATCAGAAGAAATTAAAGAAGTATTAATATTTAAAGTCAGACTTCTCAGAATTGAGTTAAATTTTATCCTAGTCCTCTTCTGCCTTTGTTTCTAGTTCTAGCAACAGGCCTTCTGTTTTTGTTTTTTCTTGTTTTTCCCGTGGTAGTCCAGATCCAGTAGTTGTATATCTTCCTGCCCATTTCAAACCATACATTCTAATTAAAAAACAAACAAATATGTCATGTCTCTTTCTGTGAAGATATCCCAGCTTGAATCCTAAGTTCAAGTAATTTATTTAATTTGAGAGTGTTATTTTTGAATGTAATTTTTTAGTGTAAAAACCATTTAGCAAATGAAAAAAATATATTTTGTTAAGCAATGACATCTATACAAGAGATAAAAATTCTGTGGGTACACATATCTAATGTGTGTGTGTGTATATATATATATATATATATACATGCATAGACATACATAGACATACACATATATATGCATATCTATTTTAATCAGAAATTTTAAATAAAGTATGATAACCAATTATCTTTTTTTACTATTCTTCAATTCCTGGGTATTTAATATGCAATAATCTTTGGATTATTCTGTTTTTTAGTATAGTTTCTTTTTAGAAAGGAAGGATACATAGAAACTGGCTAGGAGGTAAAACAGTAAATTCTGTATTTTAGTATAGTTTCTTTTTAGAAAGGAAGGATAAATGGAAGCTGGCTAGGAGGTAAAATGGATAAATATTATGCTTGAAATAAGAAAGACTAGATCTAAAATGATTTAAAATAGAATGTCATCCATCTTATACCCATGGCACCAACAGTTTTGTAATTATTAATAGTTTTTAATTGTTAATAGTGCCTTTATCTTTTAACTCTTGAAAGTGTCCTGTCTTGGATATTAAATTATATGCTCACTTTATTCGTGTAGTATAGAGTGTTGGACAAGGCCCATTGCAAGGGGTCCAGAGCAAGGGGGAGAGAGTACTCAGATTAGCTGTGGGAAGAAATTAGTCTCTCTTTTTTTTTAATTGAAGTATAGTCGATTTACAATATTGTGTTAGTTTCAGGTATACAGCAAAGTGATTAGGTTATACGTATATCTATATTCTTATTCTTTTTTTTATATATATTCTTTTCCATAGCCTCTTTTCTTCATTCCATCTCTACTGCTCTTCAAATGACTGGGCAAAATTCATCAGTCTTGTGTCTTACCCAGCAACGTCTACAGGTTCCCCTGTGACCGGGGTATAACTGAGTCTACGCTTGCCCAGTTGGTGAACCATTAATCCTGGGACCACAAAGATACATTATTTTGGTCTGTTCTAGCTCAATGCTATAATCTATGGCATATTGCCTGTGCTTTAATTTATCCTCCATAAACTAGGGTGGGGGGAAGCTTCTTTAAAGATGAGCGAGGAAGAACAGCTATGCCAAAATTGTGTAAAGGTCATAGGCCCCATATAAACATAGAATATAGCAAATGATCATCCACAAACTCTCGCTGGCTTCTCACTAGGATAGAAATCACATTCAGGGAAAATTCAGAGATCATAAATTGAGAGTATAGCCTGTCTGAACATAGAGGATTTGCATTTGTTATGTGAATTCATTTAACATTTTTCTAATTCCTCTGAGTTTTGTATGTCATAGACAGCCGGCTCAGTGGGAAAGCTGTGAAACTGTTCCAGAATCATCTAAATGAAGTATTTAGTAACAGATGGCAATAAACACACTGTAATGGGCCTTGTTTTATTTTATTAGACCAAGGTTATGGCCACAGTTGTGAACTTAATCTGTCTCGTTTTATAACCATGATAGTGGTTAACATTGCATTCATATCACCAGCTGCCTTAGCTGAATCAAATGTTCTATGCTGCGTAGTGCAGCTAAGCATTGGAGCAAATAACCTATTTGGTGTAGCATCCTGTCAGCCTGCAAATAAAGTATTTCTAATAGGCCAGTTTGGGCATGGAGAACACACACGCTTGGTTTCGTTAGATGCATTTCTAGACCAAAAGAGTAAAAATCAGCATCAATTTTAAATAATGAAGGTGTTTTAGCAATATTCATGATTAAATCAAATCCAGCTAGAAACAAAGGGGAAAATTTGTATGACAATAGGAAACAATGGAAAGGGTAAGAGCAATGAAGAAACCTGATCATGTAATGTGGTCTGAATTCAATAAGATGATCTCACTTTTTTAGTAAAAATCAGTAGAACAAATTCTTCTTTAGTTTATTTTAGATTTGGGTGATTTTGTTTCATTATTAAAATAAACAAGACACAGGATTCAAAGTAGACAAAGGAAAACAGAAGTTCTCATGAGCCAGAGTCCACAATGTATAAACTTGTATTCATTGCTTAGTTAGATCCAAAAACATTTTCTCAAGTATAAGACAAAAAAAGCGAATCAGAGATATTTATAGTAGTCTAGAAATTCTATTTAATCGGTAATACAGCAGAATTTATATAATTAGTACCATTGATTGGAATGATAACTTGAACTTTCTTAAACACCTTAGCTTTGCCACACTTATGCCCATTACATTTCTATTTCTTATGCTGGAGAGTTCAACTCTCTTCTTTTCTCACTGCCACTACCCAGGCTATGTTTTGATTACTAGCTCTCTTTCCAGATAGCCTGACCCCAAAATGAGAATGGCATGAAAACCGTACGTGAGTGTTTAACCCTTGTCAAGGAATTAAAGTACACATTTTATTGGCATTTTGATGCATGCATCAGTCATGATTTAGGACTTAAAATGCAGGTAAATTCTGATTACCCTGACAGATTTTAGTTTCTCAACCCAGAAAACTGAGGATCAGATCCTGTGAACTTAAGTGCCACCAAGTCTCCTTCCTTAATTGTAATCCTCAGCATCAGAAATAAAGAGATATAATAAATGCACCTACTACAGAGCAATACCCAAATTCTCCCTGTTAGTTACCACATACTTGCACATTACAGAAAGTTATTTTTTTAATTATAAAAAATTCCAGAGTTTGTAGATTATACCTACAAATTTATTTTACAACAATCAGCTGCTATAATGAGATTGAAGAGAAAGCCTAGGCACCTCTTGATTATATGGGCCTACGTGTTGAGGGTTTCTAAAAATAGTGAAAAATTTCACAGTTAAAATTAAAATGCAAAAGAGTTCCTAATTTATGGTATTTTTAAAACAATCGTTTCAAACACGTTTTATTATAGGTAATAGGATTCACAGGTTGCATTAAAGAAACTCATTTTAGTGGCATTAGAAGACTGGATTCAAGAATAGTATTGAATTTTGTGAAAAATTAAAATTTGGATAGAAAAGATTTACAGTTGGAAATGGAAATAATGTGAATTTTTTCCACTTAGTCTCAAAATGCATGTGACTATGGCTTATCTCAGCTTCAATTAAGTAAGCCCCCAAGTTGTTTATGTTACATAAAATAATGCTGAGAATTTGGCTATCTATTCCCTTGTCTGGTCTCCTAACTTCAGAGATCAGATCTGGGCAGACTGGTGTGCTTTGAAAGAGAGACAAAGGAATGTTTCTAACCATCTTCCTCATGCATCCTGCTTTACTCTTCAGCTGAATTCAAGCCTCCTTAAATAGAAGCACAAGACTCAGGCAGATCAGCAAAACTCTGATTTTGCCTTAGAAGCTAAAACTGAGCCTGTAAGGAAATTAAGTTTTCACAGTTGTCCTGACTACGCACTTTTTACTAAAGCTGTGACAGACCTGAAATACTCCGCAACTGGAGGAAGGTCATTCTAAGTAGCCAGCAGAGTTAATTCCTAAAGCTGTGCACCCAGGGACCCACATCAGTTCTAGAAAGCTAGTATTTGCCAAGGGATGTGCACACTACCTGGCGAAGGGGATAAGACAGCTAGATTTAAATCCTTGCCCTGTGATTCACTGGCTCTGCGAGCTTTGCTAGGTTATCTGATTTCTCCATCCATCAATTTAATCATCTGTTAATTGGAGAAATGAGCCTCCCCGAGTTATTTCAAAGGTTGAAATAATCTCTGTTACAGTATCTGGGACAGATTAGAGGACTAATAAGTGTTTCAAGGGAGGTGGCTTTCTCCCTAGGATTGATAAGTAACTTGATCCCCAAATTCTCCTTATTTTTGAGGCGTCTTATGTGACTAAGCCCAAACATACTCTCTGGACCCCTTCCCTTAACATAAAAGCGTGACATACAGCACATCCAGCTAGAATAAACATTTTAGTCACTTCTGAGATAGTGATATTGCTTAAAATACTACTTACAATTTCAGCCAAGATATACACATTTTTAAATATTCTCATTAACTAAATACCTGGTTTTATTGTTTAAATTCTAGAGTCACTAGAGTTTGAAGTGGTTGACTATGGCTTTTAGGGAGAAGCTCCTGAGCTAGGCTTGAGCAGTGAATAGCGTTCTGATAAGATGGTGCACTCACCTGGGCTAGAGATGTCACAAAACCTAGAGTTGGATGGATCTATAAAACTAACATAGGCACAGGTGAGAAATCTCTGCAACAGCAGAAAATGGTGGGCAAAGGTGAAGTCGCTGGGCCCCTGAATGCACTATTGGGTGGAAAATGATTATTTTAAGTGTACTCTTTCTCTTGTTCACATTACTCTGGATGGATCTTTGCCACCCTGAAGGCCCTTCAAATAAGAACTCTGCAAGCAGCCTTGGTCAATGAGGAAACTTCATAGAGGCTGGGGTAGAAATAGTCTAAAATAGGTGCAGGTAGACCAGCCAACCCTGAGAAAGTTTTCCTTTCAGCATGCCTTTCCACACCCTAGGGAGTAAATGATTATAATTCAAGGAGAAGATCTTGGGGGAAAAAAAAAAATTGAATCTCAGCTGCAGTATATATTAAAAGACATGAATTTTCTGCACTGAAGCATATTTCCTCCTCCTAATAGATATTCTAAATTTATCACAGGGGGCTTATGGTAGGGTATAGGCTTTATAAACTTCACCCAAATACACATTATCAGTTGAGATACTAACACCTCCAGGGGTCTCTGAGTTCACAAGGAAAATAACAACCCATTTGGACTGTGGGACTCTGGCATGGAGATACCACAACTTAATACCTGCTTCAACATGGCAGAATTAATGAATCAGAGAGAAGTAAAGGATATTATAGGCATACATAAATCTTCAAACATTTAAGGATGGAAAATTAAAATGTGAAGCAGAAACAATAAATTATGAAGAACAGTTTTCAAGGTATAAAGGTTAAAATAAAAACTTAGTAGATGGAGTGAATTGCAGAGTTATGCTGACAAATAAAAGATAACAAGGGCTTCCCTGGTGGCACAGTGGTTGAGAGTCCGCCTGCCGATGCAGGGGACACGGGTTCGTGCCCCGGTCCGGGAAGATCCCACATGCCGTGGAGCGGCTAGGCCCGTGGCCATGGCCACTGAGCCTGCGCGTCCGGAGCCTGTGCTCCGCAACGGGAGAGGCCACAACAGTGAGAGGCCCGCGTACCGCAAAAAAAAAAAAAAATAACAAAACAAAACCTGAAAAAGACTCCATTGCACCTTTTTCAAAATAGAAGATAATAGATATGGGAAATAAAAGTAAGTTTATCAAAATGTGTATTATATGTGTCTCAGAAGGTGACAAAAAATATAAATAAATGTAAAGGAAATCTGAAAAATGACTACCAAGAGCTTCCTAGAATTAGAGAAATATCTAACTTTTCAGACTAAAAAGTTAATTGGAGAAATGCAAGCCTAACAAGATTAATCATTTTTTGAATCATACATCATAGTGAAATTCAAACCATTAAACAGACAAAATTATTATAATACGTGTTAGAAATAACCTACAAAGGAATAAGAAAAGCATATTCTCAACATCATTATCGGATGAAAGAAGACAGAGAAGTAATATTTTCCATTTGTTGAAGAAAAAAAACTTCAAATTCGCAATTTATAACAAGCTAAACCATCATATCAATCTGGAAACTCAGTGAATCGATTATCAGAAACACACTAAATGTCTCAGAAAGTTTATCAAAAACAGATCCCATTTGATAAGAGTTTTCAAAGACATACTACATCAAGAAAAATAAAAAGTTTAAAATGATGCTATGAGACCTGGGAAGTAAGGGTGTGTAAAGAACTTAGAACAGGTAACATTTCTAGATTAGAAGAAAGGGTACTGGGAGTAGGGATGTGATATGAAGAAAAAATAAAATCAAGCAATAGTAAAACATGTGTAGACCGAATAGGCTTCGATGTAATGAAATAAGATGTATGGTTAATTGTCTGAGAAAAGAGGGAAGATGTCAAGGAGGAGGAAGACCAAGCAGAGAAAGAGGAAGAAGGGAAGGAGATGAGATGGATCATGACAGAAATTCTATTTAGAAAGACTGAATAGCTCAGATTAGCAAAGAATGGAACTTTGATCTCATATCACAATAAAAAATAAAGCTAGGAAAGTCAGGGGCCAACTGGTGGAAAATATAGAATCTCAAACTTAAAAGCAGAGATTTAGTCTTGAGGATGATGAGATTCACTGAATGCTTTTGAGTAGGCAAGTATCACCATCAAGCTGTCTTTTAAAAAGATAACTTGAACAACAATTTTCAAATTGGTTGATGGGAAAGAAGCCAGGAAGGTCTTAAAAAGGTATTAAAACAATTCCATCAAAAGTTTATAATGCCTGGAAATAAGATGATGGTGTAGATTATATGACAAGGACAAGAGATAGTTAAATAGGCGTGTCCCCTAAATAGCCGCAGCTAGGTTAATGCTGAATTGTATTACACAGTAATGTCACTCTGATATACAATGGGGAAATCCATTGTTTTCTCACACCCCAATAAGAAATTTTCCCTTTGGGAAATGGTGCAGAATATATATCTTAACCATCACCAAAATGTAAAATAAAATGCAGAACATAAAAGCAGAAATTAGAGAGCACACTTCAGAAGGAGACTGGCAGAACAAAAGACAGAGAAGCCAATCCTAGATCCACCAGTGGGGTAAGATAAACCAGGCTCCAAACACCCTTCTATCAGAGGAGTTAACTGAAATGAGGAAGAAATAATTAGAGTTGACATTATTTACAGCTATCATGGCCGAGAAAAAAGTCAAATACTTCTAGAAATCAATTTTTCTTCAAGTGCGTGGTCAAAATCACACTAACGGGAATAATTTGTTTCTTCCTCTGAGACTCGCCTAGGCAAGATGGGCTTCCTTCTTGGGTAACTGTAAGACCACAGCTCTAACTGGCCAGGTGATTGAACTGGAATCTGGGCACTAACAATCACCCCCATTCAGAGGACTGGCGCCCACTGTCAGCTCCCTGTAAGGTCAGCCTGAGTCTGAGCAAAGGAGAGCCTCCTTGGCACAGGGATAAAGCCTGCGATGTTCGAACTGAAAAATTCTGTCCAGATCTACTAAGGAATATTTCTTCCTGTCTGGAGTGTAAACACTTACAAGATAGAGTCCTGGACAAAGGTGCTTGAAAAAAGAGATAATGAAAAAGGAGGAGGCATTGGAGACAGGGAAGAAACCCCGATGGGAATCATTTTTTTCCTAGATTTGAAAGTGAGATAAACGTATACATGTTTATCTTACACAGCATTGTCTTTTGAGATCAGTCAGTTCCTTTAACAGAAAAATGTTGGATATTCTCACCTCAATCCACTGTGGGATTTGTTTGGAGAAGATGAAAATGGATAAAAAGGGAGGTACTTAGGAAAAAGAAGGTGGTATGGACTGAATGGTGCCCCTTCCTCCCATTCTACCCCCTGTCAAATTCGTATGCTGAAGCTGTAAACCCCAATATAACTGTATTGGCTGATAGGGCTTTTAGGAGGTAATTAAGGTTAAATGAGGACATAAGGATGGGGTCCTGATCCAATAGGATTGGTGGTCTCATAAGAAGTGGAAGAGAGATATTTCTCTTTTGTTCTGTGAAAACACAGCAAAAAGGCAGCAGTCTACAATCCAGGAAGAGGCCTCTCACCAGGAACTGATCATGTTGGCATCCTGATCACAGATTTCCTGCCTCCAGAACTGTAAGAAAACAAATTTTTGTTGTTGAACTCACCCAGTCTATGGTACTTTGCCATGGCAGCCAGAGCAGACCAATACAGGAAGTAAACCCAATGCTTATTCTATAAGACCCTCATCCTTGATCTTAGAGAGTTTCTGCTGATAATAAAAATATATGACCATTAATCAACTACACTCCTTAATAAACACACAATGTATCTGAGGATTGCATTCCTGTCTGAAGCCTGGGGAATATTATGCTTGCTTTGTACACTAAGTTGTACTTTAGTCCCCCCCTTTTCCGTGGTTTCATTCTTTTCCTTTTTTAATTAATTAATTTATTTATTTTTGGTTACATTGGGTGTTCGTTGCTGCGCGTGGGCTTTCTAGTTACGGCAAGTCGGGGCTACTTTTTTTTTTTTTTTTTTTTTGTGGTATGCGGGCCTCACACTGTTGTGGCCTCTCCCGTTGCGGAGCACAGGCTCCGGACGCGCAGGCTCGGCAGCCATGGCTCACCGGCCCAGCCGCTCCGCGGCACGTGGGATCCTCCCAAACCGGGGCGCGAACCCGGTTTCCCTGCATCGGCAGGGGGACGCGCAACCACCGCGTCACCAGGGAAGCCCCAGGGGGCTACTCTTTGTTGCGGTGCACGGGCTTCTCATTGCAGTGGCTTCTCTTGTTGCAGAGCACAGGCTGTAGGCACGCGGGCTTCAGTAGTTGTGGCTTGCGGGTTCTAGAACGCAGGCTCACTAGTTGTGGCGCACGGGCTTAGTTGCTCCATGGCATGTGGGATCTTCCCAGACTAGGGATCGAGCCCATGTCCCCTGCATTGGCAGATGGATTCTTAACCACTGCACCACCAGGGAAGTCTCTTTCCATGGTTTCATTTACAAGATTTCATTTTCTGAAAGAGTAAGAGGCAAATTCCAGACATAAACAATTCATCTGTTTTAAATTGTGTGCCGTTCTGAGTAGTATGTTGCAATCTCAAGCCTTGTCCCATAGGTCATGAATCACCCCTTTGTCCAGTGTATCCTGCCATCTTACTTAGTCACTCAGTAGCCATTTCAGTTATGAGATCAACTGTCATGGTACCTCAGTGCTTGTGTTCAAGCAACCATTACTTTACTTAATAATGGCCCCAAAGTGCAAGAATAGCGATGCTGAAAATTCAGATATGCCCAAGAGAAGCCTTAAAGGAAAAATGTGAAAGTCCTTGACTTAATAAAGAAAGAAAAATGTCATACAATGAGGTTGCTAAGGTCTATGGTCAGAACGAATCTTCTATCCATGAATTTGTGAAAAAGGAGAAAGAAATTCATGCTAGTTTTGCTGTCCCACCTCAAACTGTAAAAGTTAAGGCCACAGTGAATGATCATTGCTTAGTTAAGAAAGAAAAAGCATTGAATATGTACAGCAAGATATTTTGAGAGAGAGAGACCACATTCACATAACTTTTATTACAGTATATTGTTATGATGGTTCTATTTTATTATTGTTGTTAATCTCTTATTGTGTCTAATTTGTAGGTATGTACATATAGGGAAAAAACATAGTATTTATACAGGGTTCAGTACTATCCGTGGGTTTAGGCATCCACTAGGGGTCTTGGAATGTATTCTCCTAAATAAGGGGGTGACTACTGTATTAATGCAGAGTGAAATGCGTTTAGAATTTTGTCTACATCAATTCTTGATATAAAATTTAAGATGTTTGACTAACTCAGTAGGCTACCATTTACAAAAAATGCTTAGCATCAAAAAGTTTGAAAATTTTAATTCAAACAAGGTGTATATTTAACAAGTAAAATAAAAGCAGGTCATTTTTCTGACTTGCTAGAACTTAGTAGATATATTACAAAATGTTGTCCTTGTGGGAATGGCAGCACGTGTGTCTGCCTACAGCTAAGGCCACATGCTGTTTTACTTCAAACTTTTTTACTATCTTCTATGAAAGTTATGGTTAGTATTTTATTTCTTTCATAATTATTAATCACTAGCAGCATGATAAGCACTATAAATATATTTTTGAATTTTATTTTATTTATTTATTTTTTATACAGCAGGTTCTTATTAGTTATCTATTTTATACATATTAGTGTACATATGTCAATCCCCATCTCCCAGTTCATCCTACCACTACCAGCCCCACCCACTTTCCCCCCATGGTGTCCATACTTTTGTTCTCTAACACTAGAAATATTTTTAAATAAAGTTTTAAGTGTAATGTCAGCACATACTTTATTTTTACTTCCTTTGGCAGTACTTAAAATAGATATGTTTTGCTGTTTTGCTTTCCTGATATCACTCCCCTTAAAATTCATCTTTTACAGTGAAATAAAATACTGGCAATACAAACAAATTTTAAAGTTAGTCTTTTTTTCTCTGGTTCAGGCAATTTGTGTTGACTTTTGTACACTTTTAAGAGAGGAAGATGGATCCTTCTAATCCCTGATCAAAATTTATAATTGACACAGAATAAATCAACATAAGGGAAATTAGTATCTGTTTACTACACATCACATCACAGAAATACATTCTCTTTAGTGGCACTGGTCCATATGATAAGGCAGCTTGCAAAATGTTATATTATCTATAAAAGCCACATATAGTTGGAGGAGTTCAATATTAGCACATTAAATATCCTTATGAAATGAAAACAAATATGTAGATTTGTAACTGTATTCTCCACTTATTTTTCATCTTAATCAATGATCATGGATGAATTTCTTAACTTTTCTTAGAAGTTCAGATTGTAATAAAATTGTAATAGTTTATATAAAACTCTATTTAGATGCCACACGTCCCCAGTAGATTAACATTCCTTGCTTTACACTTTTTGTGAATATATCTAAAATAAAACCTGTACCATTTTTTTAGTATTTACTTTGCCTCCCTTCATTAGACAACACATTCTTTGAAAGGAGGAATCATGTTTTATTCACTCTTTTGCCCCCAAACCTAGCACAGTAATTGACAAGAAACATACCCTCTGTAATTGCCCATTGAATGAATACTCAGTAGATATTGGGAGCAGGGTCTCTGGAGCCTTACTATGTGGGTTTGAATCCTGGTTTTGTACTTACTCTGTTACCTTGGCAAATCAGCCTTTTTGTGCTGATAATAATAAAATTAAATTCATAGAGTTTTATTGTTAATTGAGTTAATACTTGTAAAGCCTTTAGACTAGTGCTTGGATCTTAGTAAGAACTCAATCAACATCTATTATTATTATTCAATATAGGAAACATAAGGAACTATTATTAAACTATATTTTCTGCATGAAGCTGTGCTAAATAAGGTAATATGTTCTTGTTTATCTATGCACAGTGCAAAATGATTTTCACATTTTGCAACTCTCTATAGATGTTATAAACTCTTGTCAACTTAGTTAACTTGTCCCAAATTGAGTTCAATTCATCCATTCAACACCTTTATTTGGCAAAATATGAAGTAAAAGGCCTTCAAGAAGTTCCATTTTAGAGGAGGGTTTGATACTCACAGAGCAATAGTAGTTCATGAAAATCTCCATTAGCATTTACCCCGATATTTTGTAATTATGTTTATACTTGTCTCTTCGATAGAATCTGAATTCATTTAAGAAAGAGATTTTTATTGTTCTGATATTCCCAGCTCTTGAACATTTACAAAATAAAGTATGCCAAAATAACATATAAGTAATAATATAATTTCTGGTGATTCATCTGAGTGATTAGTACAGGAAGTTGATTAATCTTTTTAAGCCAAGGACTTATTTAAAAATACACATTCACCTTACATATTTAAATTCAATTTTAAACAGGGAAAGGAAAACTAATTTGCTCACATTTTATCAGAGAGTACAGGACTTTCCTCTGAGTAGAGCTGTCCTATTTCTGTTTTACAAGGTCTTTCTTGGATAAACAGTAGTCATAAGCCACTAACTAGAATTTTTATTGCTAGTTCTATAATAATTTTTAAAATACTATTGAAACAATTTGAGGGCAGAATACCTCTAGATTTTGTTTTGTTTTGTTTTCCTGGTTTCTTAAATTTCATCCTCAACATCTAATTCAATAGTAGTGTTTTCAGTTGTTTACTTTTATATTTCAAAAAAAATCAACTTAGTGTTTTTGGATATAATGCTCTATTTTTACATGTAAATTTAATCAATTAGAAAGAAATTTAAATCTCATAATTACAATAACAAATGTAATTGCCATATTTTGGAGGACAAAGACAATGAACTCTGTAAACACACGAGCCAACTCTGCAAACTTCTGGGTTTGGGCGTTGGGTGCTACACAGGCAGCAGCTGAATGTTTGAGAGAGAATGGAGAGTATTAGTAATTAAGTTCTGTCGTTAAAGGTCTATTAAAATAACTTCTAGTGTACATAACGTTGTCAGAAATCTGGAAATTCTTTACAGAATAGGTGATATTTAAGGTAGACCTAGAAAAAGGGTAAAGATAGAAAAAGAGACATACGAAAAACAGGAAACAATCTGAGAAATGACCTGGAGTTCAGAAAATGTGCGACTCTGGGAAACAACAGTTAGTCTAACTTGAACATATGAAGATGGAGGTTTTCTAAAACGCCTTGAATGCTAGATGGTTGTTGGAGGACAGAGGGAAAAAAAGTGCCCATTGAACTGAGAAGAAATCTCGAGACTGACAGATGAGGCAGGCAGCTCCCTGTAATCAGTGGATCCGTTTATCCTAGAGTAACATACAGGGTAGGATCCGGTGGACACCAATTTGGAAGCATTCACAACTGGGCTCCTCACCATCGAGGAGCCATTGGGACAATTTTATTGTTAACCTAGGGTATGGGGGTATACCCACAGGAAGTGCATTCCAGCATCAAGATTAATGAATGTGTAACTAGTCTCATAGGTGCCGGGAATACGTCAGGGAAGGTCTTCATCACTCTTTGGAGACTAACAGAGCATAGAGGCCACCTGGACCTAACGATCATTAAACAATATCTATTAACTACAAAGCCTTTGATGACAGAGAAGAGATTTACTACACAGTACAGCCCTAAGTAGGGTCAGTGGAAGGACAGGAGGAACTGAACAGACCCAAGATGGCGTCTGTTATGCTAACACTCATACAAAGGTCAACAGAGTTTAATTCCTAAGCAATAACAGAAATGGAAGATGGGTGAGCAGGAACACAGTACATTAAGAAACAATCTTGGGACTCCCCTGGTGGCACAGTGGTTAAGAATCTGCCTGCCAATGCAGGGGACAGGTTCGAGCCCTTGTCCAGGAAGATCCCCCATGCTGCAGAGCAGCTAAGCCTGTGTGCCACAACTGCTGAGCCTGCACTCTAGAGCCTGCAAGCCACAACTACTGAGCCCACGTGCCACAACTACTGAAGCCCACGCACCCTAAAGCCCATGCTCTGCAACAAGAGAAGCCACCGCAATGAGAAGCCTGTGCACCACAACGAAGGGTAGCCCCCTCTTGCTGCAACTAGAGAAAGCCCACGCACAGCAACAAAGACCCAACACAGCCAAAAATAAATAAATAAACAAATAAATTTATTTATTTAAAAAAAAGAAATAATCTTATATCAAAGTAAGATAATTTAGATGGGTTGAGGTACTAAAACAAAGACAAAAGCTTAAACAAAATGATGATAGGGAAAAAGCAAGATTTTTGTTTGAGAAAAGCATTTTTGTCTGAGAGATGCTTTAAAGATTAATTCATATTCTATAATATGTATTATATATACATACACATATACACATACATATATACTATATGTCAAAATCCTATCTCCTATGGCAACCATTAGGTTTCATTTAATAATAATTGTACAGTCAGCATTGTTCTAAATAATTTACATGAATTATCTCATAAAAGCTACCTAATAATGATAGTAGGTAGCTATGCTTATTATATACAATATAAGCTGAAGAAACTGAAGCACAGAGAAATTAAGTAATTTGCCCAAGTTCACTTAGTTAGTAAATGATGGAGTCAGGCTTTTAACTCATACCAGGGCTTTAGATCAGTTTTTAACCACTGAACTATATCGCCATTCTATGGGAGGGAAGCAAGCACAGCTAAGTGAAGTAGGGACTAAGGATTTAATAGAGGTACACGCTTAGGGAAAAATTTCACTCAGACCCAATCATCTCTTCTATGCTTCGTAGATACCTGCTGTTTATATCACCCCAAATTGTTTCCTCTTCTTCTGCCAAATATTCCCAATATTCCATTGGGTGATGCATCCTGTTCTCATTGTGTAAAGTCCATGAACTTAACGTTCAACACCAAAGGTGGGCCCTGATTTGTTTAAGTCATTCAGCAAAGTCCATTCTTCTCCCACAGTAATTAATTCAGGGAAGGGAGAATGACTCAGTTGAAGTGATGAAATGTTTAGGAAAGTAGCTTCCTTGTTCTTCAAGAGAAGTACTAGAAATTTCTCTCCTTGCTCTCCCTTTTTGGATATCATTGAGGAAGTTTTGGCCATGGTTGTCAACCTTTGCAGGCAACCTGTGGCCATGAAGGAACCCTGAATGAGATTAAAACTTTCATCCGCAAAGGCAAAGTCGAAAGAAACTACATCCTTAACAACACTGCTGAGCTGCTGAATTTATGAGTCAGGCGACTAGGTCACCTTTTGATATATAAGCCATTCGAAATTGGATTTTAGATTATTTGCAACCAAAATTATTCTGATGCATTTACAATTTCCTTAGCTTCTTATCTAGATCAATGTCACTTTGTTACCAAATTTGTGACATTCTCCTTTTACTTTCTGATCCATCTATTTATAAAACACTTACAGCATGATAGCCTTGACTCCATACTGATTTATTCTTCTCCTGAAAGTATGTAACAGATTTTCTTGTTTGCACTGTATGGGTTCATCTGTGTTGGCTTGCATCCTAGCCAAGGTGTTTTCCTTAATGTATTCCAGGCTAAACCATTTGACAACTTATTATACATGAAGTTGTTGGTACTAAAAAAAAAAAAAAAAATCTGTCAAGGATACTTAATTTACTCATCAGGGTTACAGAAAAAAATGAAATACTTATTCACTAGTTTTATTTAATTAATCTTTAATTTACACTTCTGTTATGTCTTATAATAAACTGTTAGCTTCTTATTTGAAAGCTTTTTAGTTTAATTATTCCATTGGTTGCTAAGGTTGAAAGCAATTTTTACGTTGAAAGCAATATTTAATGGAGTTGTCTAAATCCTTCAAAAGAACGCTACTTTTAAAAATTTAACTGATCTAAAACAAAGTCTAAATTATGGTAAAGTGGAGTGCATTTTATTAGGCAACTTGTAGAATGATGAGACCCACTCACTATTCCAAGCCTCCAGACTCAACTATCCAATATGTAGAAATATGAGAATCATGTTTAAAACACAGTGAATGATCAGAATAAATTCAGAAAGTCATTACTTTCTGACATAAAATTATTTTCTCTGTGAGCAGAGAGGGACATTTTAGGATGAGTTAAGTCTCCATCAGATTCCCAAAGAAATATACCTCAAGTTTGTATGTTTTCAAAGCTCAGTAGCCAATGTAAGAGAGTAAATCTGATCAACAGATTTGAGTTATTAGTATGGGAAGTTACAGTAATCTAGTTGTAGAGTTAATAGACAGAACAGGAGAATAAAACAGCTTGTGAAAGAAAATTAATTTAGAAATAATTTTTAAAATATTTTTCAAAATATATTTTTAGTTTCAGAAAAAAGTATACGAAAATGTCCCAGAAGAAATTGGAACTCTGCATCTGGATATAAGAAGCAATTTCTCAATCAGATATATATATTAAAAACACACAGACAATGAAATAGTTCCAGACTGTACTTTCCTTTCTGACATTACGGTGGTTTAGATGGTGTAAGAAGCCTCCTGCTTCAAAAAAACTAGATCCTAAATAGAAAAGAAAAAAAGAAAAAATTTCTAGATTTGCTAAACGTAGAGGAGTTCAAAAAAATAATAAAAAACAAGCAAAAAAAAAACCCCGCCACTTTGCCACTTTATCTCTGCATCTCCTTCCTTCCCCCGCAAACACTTCCTCTGGAGTTGGAGCTGGGACATAAGACTATGGATAGATAGACAGGAGAGGAAGAATTTCCCCTAAGGCAGGTGCTCAGAGTGGCCCAGCCCAGCAGGTGCTCTAAGCCTTGGGCCACTGCTTAGGTAAGTGTTTGAATTTGGGACTTCCCATTGATTTGGGCCCCACTGCTGGGAAAGGGAGTGAAGTTTTCCTGGGTCTTTGGCAAACCCTAGCTGTTTGCAGAAGTGGACCGAAGTCTACTGCCGATGAAAGCATCCCAAAGGAGACCTGGTGGAGATAAACAGATGGGCATCGAGCAATAAGCATGCACACAAACCAATGGGTAAAGGAAACAGATTTCCACCCTCACCCAAAGATCATGTAAAATATACATAACACTAAATATGACTGTGCTTAAAGAAGTAAAAGATAGGTGAACAGGTAATTAGAGGCTATGACGAATGGCCGTTAACTTTGTTAAAGAATCAAACTGGGTGACCAGGGCACGAGGAGGAGCCAGAGCAGCACGCTGGAGGCCACGGGGCCAGCCTGCGCAGTGTGAGGGCACTCCTGAAGCCGGTGGCCTGGAAGCTGAACCAGAGGCAGGACATCTCTTCTTGGCTGGCCCCTTGGTTCCCCAAAGCCCCAGCCGAGCCCGTGGTGACCCTAAAAATACCCATCAGGGTGGAGCTGGCAGCTGGAAAATCCTACAGGTAGTATGTGTGTGGCCACAGGAAGAAGCAGCCCTTCTGTGATGGCTCCCACGTCTTCCAACTCATTGGCCTAGCCCCACTCAAGTTCAAGGCACAGGAGACCCGCATGCTGGCACTTTGTACTTGCGAGGCCACCCAGAAGCCCCTGTACTGCGAGGACACCCACCAGAGTGAGTGGGTGCAGAAGCCGAAGTGGGTTCCCCACTCAGAGGGGGTGGTCGCTGTCCGGCCCAAGAAGGGATCACCCCCAGGGACCTCCGTACCCGTAGCTGGCTTGTGAGGGACTTGCTCCTGTCACCTGAGGGTTCCAACCTAGGGCAGCTGGGAACACACTGCTGCTTCAATGCCTGCTGGTGAAGATGGCATTAAGTAAGCATGTTCCACCCCCCGAAAAAAGAATCACACTGGACTTGAGGAGGGAAATCATTACTGATCGAAATATAAAACTCAATGAACGAATTGGATTAGGAGTTGGCACATGATTTCTCCGGGTTTGGACGATAAGTGTGTCTAGTTCTGTTGACCGTTCTAGTTCTTGTATGTTCACAGTTATCTACATCATTAGTATGCATCATAAGTAAGGTATAAGGGTTTAACACATATTCTTGTAATATATCAAAAGTTACACTAAAATTAAGAAAAACATTTTTATATAATTTAAGATTGTGTAACGGGGAGGCAGTGTCTTGGTTTTGAGAAGGAAAATGAGAATGCTGTGTAAGAGGCATGAGTGATCTTCAAGATGGCAGGTTGAATAATAGCATAGGCAAATGATCTAAAAAATAATCAGTGGAAAGCAAAGAACATAATATCAATAACTATGAAATTCCTACTGTTTGTTGATCACTTTCTAGATGCAGTACTTCTTTTTTGCAGTCTCCTTTGAAACCTGTCAATGGACTAAGCATCATCTGAGGAGGGACAACTCTCTCTTCATTCTAAAAAGGAGTGTTTGTGTGTACAAATCAGACAAACAGAAGGCTTGAAATAAAGTAAATGGTTTATTCTGTCTGTGATTTTCAAACTTTGCTCTTTAGAACCTTCTCAGGGTGCCATAAAATAGAAAAATTCCAAGCCCCTCCATTCTATTTCCAATCGTGCCCTCATTCAGCTGCCAAGTCCTTTAGCTGTAGTGCCTGGTGGGCATCAAATAAATGTTCTTTAAAGGACTCAGGAGCTAAAAAAGAATCTTGATCTCTAAGAATCATTTAGGTTCTATTTATTTATAACGCTATTGTAGCCAAAAGTTAAAAGCACCAGCGATCTGTTAGGTCTTTGTCAAGGAAATTTACATTACAGAAGAAAAAGCTGGATTAAGTAAAAACAAGTATTATACCTATTTGATGCAAGAACTGAACTGTGTAGTGCAATAAAATGTCAAAACCAAAAAAGACCTTAGAGATCATCTAGGCCAATACCTCCTTCCCGATCACAAGCAATTCCACAGAAGTCAGTGAAAATTGAAAATAAATAAATGTGTGTGGCAAGGTAAGAGAAAGGGAGAAATAATATTAAAATATTTTGGTAGCTTAATTTTTTAACAGAGAATAAACAACCACAGGTGATAGACTATTTAATCAGATATTTGTGTATATGGCGTTATCACCCTTGAAATTGTCTCAGAACTAACATGAACTGATAAAAAGTAAAATTTGCATGACAATAGGCATGTGTGTTCATAGTTTAAGAATCAATCAGATAATGTAAATAAATCATGAAAAACATATCTTTTTTAAAATGTTAGTTGCTTAAGAAAAATAATTAAAGGGAATTCGTTTAGTGGATAAACAAGCAGGAAAACATGACTTACTGTATCAAAGTATAGCAGTCCACCTTTTGTTCTAAGCTTTGAAAAAGTTCATCTGTGAAAACTAATTTAAAAATTTTGATGGGCAAATATATATCTAGTATTATGTTACATGTATATCATTATATTTATATTTTATTATATATTGTATATATTATGTGCATTTATATTTTATAGATATCAAAGATTTACAGAGAAAGAGTTGGAACACAGAATGATTTCTATCAGAACTTTATGTACCTTGGAGAATGTTTTAACTTCATAAATAATTCATTTCTCCACAGAATGAATGTGACTCTTTTCGTTCTCATTCAATTATAATAGTCTAAGAACATTTCCCAAGAAAATGCTGGCTGGTATAGCATATTTGATTCACTAAATTAATTCATTTACCTTTTCTGAACTGTTAGTCAAAAAAGTTTCCAGTTTTATAAAGATAAGAAATATAAACAAATTAGGTTAAAATATACAATCACAAAATACTGTAGATTACAAAACAAATATATCTATGGCACAAATATATCTATGAATCTGAAGTATTGCCATGCTTTTCTACATGAAATAATGGCTTTGATATATATACAAACCTAGAGATATGAGAGTGAACTAATTTCCTCTTTTGTTTTAGAACTTGAATTATTGTATTAAGAGAGATGAATAAAATATGTGGCTGTACTATGAGCCAAAATAAAGATTTCATGCAGAAATCCTATCAAATACAGATAAAACAAGAACTAACTTTCAAAGGCTGCCGAATCGTTTGTCAGATGCAATGACTTTCCCAAGGTCCTCATCTCACTTTGTCTTTGTGAACCATCCATATCTTGGGACATTCTGCTCAATTTGTTTCTATTCCTCTGCACTTCCTGATTCATTTTCTACCTTTTTGAACTCTCCTTCTTTTAGTCTTTATGACAAACTTGAAGGAGTACCACTATTATGCCCATCATATTACTAGGGAAAATAAGTCTTAGGAAAGGTAAAAATGTATCCAGTATCCCACAGGTAAGAATCTTGCCCAATATCCCACCGATCACCAATGACAAAGGTAGGAATGTGGCCAGGTATGCCTGGGTGCAGATCTCAACTTTATCACTGGAGCTGCCCTTTGCCATGTGATTGAGCAGAATCTGTGATTAGAGATTCAATTGTGGTCAGGTGAATTTAAAGTACAGGATAAAGTTTCTAAGGGAAAAGCGTATTAACCAGCTGAGTCTCTCCATAAAAATGCAGAGATAATTCTCATGGAGATGCTATTTGAAGGCACAGAAGTAAATAGGGAATTTAAAAACAACATGGTAAGGAAGAAAAGGGAAAGAGCTTAAGAACAGGATTCGGGGGAAATCTACACTTAATGGCAGAATGAGAAAGTCGCTAAGGTGATAAGCTCTATGTCTAGAACAAGAATGAACTGAATAAGTATTCAATGAGATGCTGAAGAGAAAGGGAAGACTTAGAGATGTTGGAAGACAATAAAGTAAATGATAGAAAACCGTTAGAGTGATAAAGAAAGGAGAGGGGATTAACATTTTAAAATGTCATAGACAAGACAGGCAAGGAACCAAAGACTCTGGACAGCCAGAATTTTGTTAATTTCAGGCAGAGCCATTTTATTAGTTCAGTTGTTTGAAAGAATGAATAGGAAACGGGGAAATAAGGCAGTGGCTTTTCCTTTTTCTTTCTATTTTTTTACTTTTTTTTTTCTTGTTGAAGACTAAAACAAGTTGGCATGAAAAGTTAAGGGAAATAAGATGACATTTTTAGGTAGGAAACTGGTTTAAGAAAAGGTTTGTTTGGCTAATATAGGCAAGACCTGACTCAATTGAGTAAGAAGAATGAAGAGGGGAAGAGTATAAAGATGAAAAAACAGAGAGAGGGATTAGACTGAGAGATTGTTGACTTTTTCTTCGTGGTAAATTGTATGCATTCTTATGTGTATTTATAGAACCAAGATATTTATTAGAAAGTAGGAGAAAAACAGAGTCCTGGACATTAAAGACATACAATATGTGTAGAATTAGTGTTTGTAATTGATTCAATAGCTAGTTATAATATTCTTAGAGGAGTGAGATAATTTTTTCCATTGAGTTTATGAGGAAGAGAAAACTCAAGGGAAAAAAGTCTAGTTATCCATACCCAGCTGAGTTCACAAATAAATAAGAAAATAAATAAGATGGAAAGAGTAGTGAAACAGGCAGACAGCAACGACAGAAAATAAACTCTGAATCTCTGCTCTTCAAAGAAAGCATCCTGGAGTAAAGGAGGAATATCAAATTCTTAAGTAACTTTATACTTGTAAAGAAACTCTATTCAAATTCATCCCACACTTCTCTTAATACTGTATATATTATCGACTCTCTTTTAATTCATATCTGGCAGCATATATCTTTGTTTAAAAAGTTGTTTCCTTCATGGAATTAACAGTCCATCTAGTGATCCTTTAATTTTTACTTACAGCATCCCAGATGGAAGAAGTTAATTGTCTTAGAAATAGCGCATTCAATGTCAAGTAAACTTTTGTCAAGGACAGTTCCTTAAAAGGAAGAAAGCAACAGCAGTCTCAAAATAGTATCAGTTAGTCTTGGCTTTTCCCAACTGTTGATGAATAAAAAATGTTGATTAATCTTTTGTTGACGTCGACAATCTAATTCAAATTAAATTATTTAAATACAATTATACTGTTTTAGATACTTTAAATTTTGACTGATAAAAACATCATTTCTAGTCTTAAAGCTATACATATGCCTGTATATGAAAATAGTTAATTTACCATAGCTTATTTTCTGACATCAGCTGTAGACGCTTTATTCAAGCTTCTCTTTCATTGTCTTAATTACATTAAGGATACACTAGCCCGTTTAACATTCCAGAATCTTTGTTAGTCTCTTGTTTTTTTCCAATAGTTAATTAAAGGAATGATTTAAAGGACAATTATATTTTCTGCACCACTTCTTTCACAAGACTTCATAAAAAAGGCTAATTCTTTAGTCAATATTAAAACTATTCTTTTCTCAAAAGGGAATTGATGATCCAAGGAAAGATCTACAAATATGTTCTGTATCTTCTTCATTTTTTTCCATATCCGTCCCATATCAAAAGTTCTAAGGATAGATACTTCCCCATTCCACTTATCTCCCATTGGCATTCAAGTATTAATTAAAAGAAGCATCATTTACACAGCACAATTTTGATTTTTTGGATTGTCAAATAATTTCTGCTTGATTAGTACATTTTATGCAAACTGTTTACTTGTAGACAAGAATGGCTAAAATCATTGTCTGCTCTGTTGGCAATCATGGTGTGGAAATGATATATGAGAGGCTCCTCTTTCAGATATACTTCTCTGCATTTCTAGAGCATAGACTGTAAAAATAAGGGGGAAAAAAAAGAAGTATTTGCTTTCTTGTATGGTAAGAATGACTTTTCTGTAGGGCCAGTGTTTGATGTTTATGCCAATATTGTGACTCCCCTACCCAACAGTGATATAACAATTAACTCCACCACCATGAGTCATGGATTGATAACTTGTGTGTTTTAAAGACTTTCATGCAAGAATGATGACTCTCTTGGGTGATAGTGGAGAAAATAGTAAGTTATGCTTTCCTTTACAATCTCTAAGTACTAACCTTGTAAACCCCTTATTCTCACCTGATTCTATAAAGGATCAAAATTCTTAAAAAGGTGCCTGGATTTCTCCTCAGTGTCATTGTGCTTAGAAAGGATTTTGCTCCCTACCTCACATAATATGTTCATTACTAAGAAACCTGAAGAACATTATTATTTTTTTTACAAGCAATGTATATCATAACTGGTCATGTTGAATGTTAAAAACAAAGTCAAAACTGTGGTCACACTTTAGTCATAATATCGTTTGTTTAAATTAATATGTGATCAGCAACAAGAAACCAAAAACTAGATTAGTTATGGTTTACAAAAACAGAGATGCCTTTTTCTCCCGTAACAAGCTTGTGGTACATTATTGTTGATATTTTTGTAACAGCTTTATGATTTCAAAGCATGAGGCTGAAATCGTTGCTGTTCTCATGGCCACAAAATGACTGCAAGGGCTCCAAACATTACCTTCTCATTTCATATTCAAAGACATAAAGCAAGGGAGAAAGCTCTTAGTCAGAGAATAATATAAAATTGTTTGACAGTTATCAGAAAGTAAACATTACTTTTGATAAATCATTCAAAATATTTCTGTTCAATCTCATTGACCAGAATTACACAAGTGAAAAGCTAGGAATACACAGAACAGAAAGGGGTTAAAAACAGCCTTGGAGAAGTAAAAAATACTTCTCTGCCATGTACATCTTCATAAATATGATTTTTATACCATCCTCACTCTTAGCTCTATTTTCTTTTTGTATTTTTATTTTCTGTTTACCTCATTTTTGTACTTTAAATGCATCTTTATCTTGCTTCATTTCATGTAATTTTATGAACCCTCTTAAGTCTTTTTGGAATGAGATATGTATCTCTAAGTATATGCATATATGCATACAAAGTGATACTGTTCCAGCTGCTTCTCTGTAATATATTTTATACATGCTCATTTGGAAATCTTTATTGATTTGATTTCCACAGCCATTGATAAAAATCGTTCTGTAATTTTGGAGTTAATTTTGTAATAACAAATTGCATGGATAGTTTTATAGTTTGTGAACAGCAAAGAGCAACATTATTTTAAAAGTTAGCAAGGTTTTCAAATATTGCTTATAACATGGTCTCATGATGGGCACATTTTCATTATGTTTTCTTTCATCCTTGTTCATTGATCCCCGTAGAATTATCACTGAACCATGAGATTACTGATCCAGGAGAAACAGCTCCTGTGCATCACTAGCTCATAATTCAGCACAGGAATGCAGGTCCACACTCCAGCTCTTCTCCTTGCCCTGCCAAATGGATGGTTGGTTTTGTTGTGTTGTGTTGTGGGTTTTGTTTTTTGGTTTTTTTCTGATGTACAATTGTGTGGGTTTAAATGGAAGGGGGAAGTGATCGAAGCAGATAGAGACAGAGAGAGGATAAAACCAAAAATTTTTTAGAAAGACATCTACTATTTTGTGATTTGACTATAAAAATCCATTGTGAGGAAAAAATTAGATCACAGTCATTAGCAATCTGGAAAAAAATTCCAAAGAGCTAAACGCTAGTGAGAAATATTGATTAGAATATGATTATATAGAAAAATACAGGTATAAGTTAACTGAATTGGTAAAGAGAAAATGGCATGAATAATTGTTACAAGTGCAACTTTCAAAGCTCTTGTTTGGGCTTCCCTGGTGGCGCAGTGGTTGCGCGTCCGCCTGCCGATGCAGGGGAACCGGGTTCGTGCCCCGGTCCGGGAAGATCCCACATGCCGCTGAGCGGCTGGGCCCGTGAGCCATGGCCGCTGAGCCTGCGCGTCCGGAGCCTGTGCACCGCAACGGGAGAGGCCACAACAGAGGGAGGCCCGCATACCACAAAAAAAAAAAGCTCTTGTTCTTGTTTGTTTGGCAATGATGACAATTCTAAATGAGTTTAAGGCATTGGTGCTAATGCTACAGAAATTGAAGCCTTTGAAAAAATTTTGATTCATTTATGTTTATTTATAGGTATTATTTTAAAGGGTCTTGCAAATGTTCTTAGATTTAAAATGTTAATAATGTATTTACTAAAATATGATTGAAATTATATCTAAATGATAATGACCACTATGTAAAATTATTTATGCATATAGACAAGCACTGGTAGGGAATGTAAAAAATTCAACACTGATATATCAGGTTGATATGAAAATTTTTTGTTTTCTATTCTTACTTCAAAATTATGTTGCTACTAAAATTGTTTTTGTTGAAGTAGGTAAAATATTCAGAAATTTCTTTACACTGTACTGTACTTTATGACACAATTGATTTAGTATCTTATAACTAACATCTAATAATATTTGAAAATATCTATTTTTATATAAAATAAAGTACTATTAATTTTCTTTGTGGTAATTCACAATTTGAATATCCCTATTCCTGTAGAGAATCTATCTGTACAATTAAAAAGAGGGAAAGAAAGGCCTTGGGTATATCAATAAGAGATATTCTCCCTGTATGATCTTGTGAGTATGTTGAAAAGCTATCATCTACCTTTGAGCAGGAAAAGCTAATTCACTGGACATTACTAAGTAGTGGCAAAGAGCCATCCTTTGAAGGTGAATTTGAGGCTTAGAAATATCCCAAAGTCCTTGGTGTCTAAAGAGTGGGGGGTGTGATTAGACTGTTAAAACTCTTACACATAAAATTGAATGGACTTTCTTTGGAGTCAGACTAGACATTCTGAATGTGAAAGGGTTTGAACAGAAGTTCCTTCCAAGCAGTAGCTTAAGAAGTTTTGAAAATGTTTCTGCCTTTACTAGGAGATGAGCTACAAACCTATTTTCTGCAATTTGTTTTGGAAGTAGGCTCGTGAGGATGTGGCTTCAAAGTGACTCCAAAAATAATTCTAAAAGAAATGCTCTCCAACTGACTTGATAAGTGTCATTAATGTTTTTAAAAAATCTACATAACCTACCGGTGTGACAATTTTGAAGGCAACACTCATGGATCTTTGAATTCTAATGGAGATACCTAACTAAACTTAAAAAAAACCCAAAACAATAAAAATAATAATACAACAAACTGGTCCATTCAGGCTAGCAGGTACCAGTTATTCAAACACATTTCTTATCAATTATAGTGGCTGAGAGTGAAAAGACTCCAGTCTTATCTGGGCAAGAAGGGGGCCTTGTGGAGAACATTGCTCTGCTGGTTCTGGAGAATCCCTCTAGAAGGTCTGTAGTCTCCTTGGTTTGTCTGTTGACTGGTGGCTTTCCACATCCTCCTTGTTCTCAGCAGTGGCTCACTATCTGGATTACTTGGAAACTCTGATTCGTATGCAGAGCTGTCTACTACCTTCTCAGAAGAGAAAGGCAAAACTTTTGTTCCTTCCTCTCAATATTTTTTCTATTTTCTTTACTCTAACTATAAAAAAAAAAAATCTCTCTCTATAGTTTTTCTATTAATCTGTTATTGTTATTGTTGCTACTGTTATTATTATTTTGACACTCATTCTCTCTCTTGCTGTCCATCGAGATTCTCTTGCTCAGTTCAATCTGAACTATCTTAAAAGGTTCAACTTACTATTTTCTTTTTTTTTTTTTTTTTGTGGTATGCGGGCCTTCCTCTGTTGTGGCCTCTCCGCATCGGCAGGCGGACGCGCAACCACTGCGCCACCAGGGAAGCCCCTCAACTTACTATTTTCTATTAAATGCTAAAAAAAATCTTGATATTATTTTATATTTACATATACAACACAACACACTTAGATATATTTTAATACAGTAATTCCTGTCCTTACCGTTCCATATATTATTATTTTGATATGAAAGAGACTTACTTTAGTTGTTGTGGTCTGGGGTAGAAAAAATTAGGTAATTTTAAATAGAAGAAGTGAAGATAGTAAATTCTCAAACTTTTGTCACTCTCAACACAACTATGTTTAACTAAACTTAATTTTATGAACAAGATCAGGAACGATGTTTGCAATTATTGGAAAAAATCACTCTTAATTTGGTTTGTATCTTTGTGTAACTGCATCACTGTGAGGTATACATTCCAAAGCATCATAAACATGTTTTTCTCATTTTTATAATACAAATACAAAGAAGACCTCATTGCTTCAAGAGTATTATGAATATTGTTCGTGGTCATTTTGATTAATCACTACAAGACTTCTGTAACCTAAATGCTGAAAAAATAATGTGCCAAAAGTCATGATCATTTTTTAGATGGTAGTTATTACTGAGACAGATCCTATTCTTTGTTTTCCAACTCAGTAGATAGGGAATGATAATTAATCACTGTTGCTCATTACACAAAATGTATTTCCATAAAGAAAATACTCAGATTTACTAAGAGCAGTTCTGTCAAGGTATTTTATGTAATCTGGCCTTTATTTTCTTTAACCAAATTTCTATTTGTATTGTATGGCTCCATTTTTCGATCTTGGATCTATGAATGAATGTAAACAAGAGAGCATGATCTATGTTTAGAAGAGTTCTCTCTTTGTAATCATCCTTTTTGAGAGGGAAATATTCCCCAGCTGCATGCTGCTACAGAAAGTAATTAAATTTAATAGTAGCTGCCCTTAATTTATGGGCACAGGGTGAAATAATCATATTTAAAATAAAAGCCACAGCTTTTAAATGAATATATAGGCCACTGTAGCCTGTCTGCAGTAAAAGTAACTCTCGCTGCCATTCAAAAGGATGACATTAGAGGGGTTTTTTTTCCCTTTATTCCTGTCCATTTGTACTTTTAAAGGAAAGGTAATCTCTTTATTGAAAACATCACTGTCCTCCTGATGAGGAGTTTTTTCTTTTTATTCTTAAATGGCTATATCAAAGCTTCAACACCATGTTTTTTTGGTTTTTGTTTTAAAGCGCTTCCTCAGCTTCTGCTTTGGCACTCCCATCTGCTCCAAAATAAAGCATTGAAAAGAGACATTAATTTGCCTTTTAGAATCTAATGAGATATTGATTTTCATTGGATTTGAATGTAGATAATTTATGTCTCAAAATCAAGAGAAGGATGTTCTTGTTAAATCATTCTATATGAAACTGTGATAATTTGCAAAGTCATGGGTACATTATATACTATTTTTACGTAAATGAAAATAAAACAAAATTAAATTATGTAAACGATACAAATTAATTTCTGAAAAAATCTAAATCTATAGTCTTATTTGTTTTCAAAAGCAAAATAAATAAAGTAATATATTTTCAAGAAAGCAACAGTTTTTACATGTAGGATGTTACAGCCATTCTTTTGATACTTAACATGCTTTGCAGAATGGAATGATAATGGAAGCAGGACATGTGATTCTAAGTAGATTTAACAAAACACCTCATTTATCTCACAGTGATGCTGAATTGGTACCATAGTACAAATCCGGGAGAATATCTAGTTAGTGTATTTTAAGCAACACAAGTATTAGAAATACTTTTATTTCTATTTGCTTTAAGTTGGCTAACTTTATTCCCAAGGTAATTCAAACTTTGAAGAAGCTGATATTAATTATTTTCCACTTTTTATTCTTTTCAGTAATAAATCTGTTTCATTTTTTTAAATTCATATTTTGTTCCTTTGGATATTTTCCCAAAATTTCTATCTAAATTATCTAAATGCAAATAAAATTAAATTAGGTTAGACCATCATCAGGAAGTGACAATTCATATAAACTGTTTGTTAACATTTTTATTCTTTGGCACCTTAAGGGTTAGTGCAGATTGAACAATGGCTGCCACATAGAAACCACCTTATAAATATTAGTTTTAATTATTACTTATTTAACCTTTAAGTAATTGAAGTGTAAAATGAAATATTTAAACATTGATAAAAAAACATTTGCTGAAACTTTGCTTTGTGAAAATTGCTGTGTTAGCAGCTGAGGGAGGTATAGACAAGATCTTGTCCATAAAGATCTTACATCTAGAAGATGAAATTGGATATATATTATATATACATATATAGCATATAAAATATATTTCTTGTATTATATTTTTCTACATAAATACATATGCATATACATGTGTATGTAATACTATATAATTGATTGATTAACTGATTGATAGGTCGACAATACAAGGTAGCGAGTAATGAATTCAATGGGACATAACGTTTGAAAGTACAGAAGCTGAGATTTCTTAATGTAAAGGCATGACTTGATGTTTCCATTTCAGAACTTATTTTGGCATTCATTTTTGGTATTTCTATCCTATATACTATTATAAATTCCCTAGTAAATTATGTAAGAGATATATCCTCAGTTTATAATATTTGCAATGAGTAGTGATTATGCTTAACTCAATAAAATATTAATATTAAAAAATAGCTCAGCTTTTCAAGTCATTATATTCCTAATATACAGGAAATAGATTTTTCTTGCAATATTATTTAATAAGATTATTTATACTCATAGATAATTAAAAGTCTATTTTAGAAGAGACCATAATACTTCCACTATTTATTATTGCTATTAGTGGTAGAAAATATATTTTCATCTTCCATCATAGTATAAAAGACCATTTATCCTTAATGAGAAGAAATGAGAACACATGAAAGTATATACCTGTTATATAAGAAAAAGAGATCAGTGGAAGGACCAGCTAATATGTGTATTCAAATAATTTAATTTATAAACATTTAAAGGCTGGCTTTCTGCTAAGTTGATAGACTTAAGTCTGATAAGTAACTGGTAAGTACTTTTATATTTCTACATAAGCACACTTTTCAAAGCAGAGATATCCTTTTATGTAGTAACTGTAATCTGGTCATAAATATAGTAACCTATACATTTCCTGTAAAATTTCAAAGTGAAGATATATGCTTATGAATTTAAAATGTTCCACAGAGATTTTTTTATGAATATATGCAAGCAATTTATTACACAGTGAAGGTGATCATTTTAAGGGAGAAATTATTCTGCTGACGCCTTTTTTTATATCACCCAGAATGCATTACAAACTCTAATGAAGGTCATTATTTCCAAAAGCCCTTAAGCTCAGAATAGTTTATAGTTTTGTAAAGTCAATTTATCATACAACAAAGGAAATATTCAGATGTGTATTTGTATCTTTTATATTGAAACTTTTTCCTTAGTAAAATGGAATCTCTTCAAGGAATATATAATTTGCCATAAAAAGAAGGCTATATGGAAAAAATTTTAAGCTCTTTGATAACATATTACTAATAATTTATGTAAATATGTTTTATTCCAAGCAAGTTTATTTTGCTGAAATGTATCATCAATGTAGAATAGAGAAATTAGAGAAATTATAACTATGTTTTTACTGTTTGCCTGTTTTTAGAAAAAGAAAATAAGAGAATTGCTTTCACTTATTATGTACATGCTTAGTCACTGATAGTCTGTCTTTACTTAGTATAATGATACTGAATTGTTGAGGCTGGTGTTGAGGACAGCATGTCTCATTTTTCGCTTTTCTACCTAATTCTCAGTATATAGTATACATTTTCCCAATATTAGTATACATTTTCATTACATATTTTACATATATAATAACATATGTCTTTCTTTTCTGGGAAGCAACTGACTTTATAGTTAATGAGAATCAATTCAGCCAATTAGATGTCTCCCATGAAGATTCAAGCAACACATGGTTCACAGTAGTACGGGATTACAAATGTGGGTTTGTAAGCTTATCTTTTAGCACATAATAATGCCAGAAGTTATGAATTCTACGTGCTAAACTACGGAGCATGATTTTTTTTAATGCTCTCCAAAAGGATAAACATTCTTTTTTCATATGCCACTGCTGTTGCCTTAAAGTTGTTGAATGTTGTGTTTACTTTTATTACAGTTCATCTGATTAAAAATATTAATCATTAGCAGTTAGCAATGCACGTCCTCTACTTTTTCTTTGTAAGTATCTGGAATCCTTTCAGCTAGATTAACTTTAAATAAAACAATCTAAATAAAATAAAGTAGTTACCATGTACCAGATGCTGCTCTAAATTCTTTAAATAACTAATTTAACTTAGTTATAAAAGCAACATTTACTCATACCTTCTAGGACTGTAGTACCATAATCTAGCATACAATGGTTTATTCTGACTTTGGCTCTTACACAAGACGAGTCAAGAATTTTATCATTCAAAGCAGTAGACAGTGAAGTCTTGAGTTTAAAGTTAAGAACAGTATTCTTTGTGCAGCTCGGCAAGAAAGGTCAGATGGACCAGATACAAGGTGTCAAGGAGCAGCCAGGACTAAAAGTGTCAGACAGGGTGGATACTATGAATTGAAAGAAATATTTTACTAATTTAACAAGTTTTTATCGAATGTATATAATAGTGCTGTATGGCTAATTGCTGATACAATGATCAAATATGACATAGAATCTATGCCTTCATGGAGCTTACAGGAAGTTTAGATAGAATCACATGAAAATTTTTCAGGTATATTATTGTGATGGGTTGTACTAGAAGTCTATTAGATTTCTTAGAATCATACAAGCCCAAATGCCATTCTGGAACGTGGTTTTAAAAGTTACGTTTCTAATGTAATGACATGAAGTATATCTTTCTTCCAAGGCTTGATCCTGTTAAATTTTGATGGATAGTTCTATTTTAGTATGGCCTTTAGGTCTAGGGCTTTTATTTTAGGATGTTTTTCTGACTCCAAGGGGTAGCCATTATTCTTAAAGCTTGGTTGTCTGGGGTACCAATTCAAAACCCTGGGCATTTAGGAAGGCTGCTTCTACTCACAGGACCTAAACTGCAGTCTCTTCCCAGCACCATACATTTCACGGATATCTTCCCAGATTTTTGGCTTCCTAGCTGCTTTGACTGGTAGGGGTTTTAGAGTCTTACTCTGGGCATGTTCAATTTCAGGAAGAGTTATGACTTAAAGGGAAGATTTGGGGCATCTGTTGGCTGTTCTTTCCTCTCTGGGATTTTTACCACTCAAGATTCAATTTCCTGGCAGCCCAGAAGGCCAACAGTCTTTTCTTTAGTCCTGCAAGCTTATTGCTTTCTCTTTTCTTTATCCTGTTATTTGGACACTGTTATTTGGACAATGCCCCAAAGAATAAAGCTAATGTGAATGTGGAGCTTGCCTTACGTGTCCCTCCTCTTTAAGGGATCTTAGCTTCTTAAGTCATGCCTGTAGATAGTCTTGCAATACCTTCCAAGGTTTATTGAATATATTTTGTTCAGCTTTTGTGGTTGTTATCAGTGGAAGTGTTAGTTCTTTACTGAGCCCACTTTGTCATTGCCAAAATTAGATGTCACTCATGGACCTTTAAGCTTCCAGGTTAATTTCAGAGAAAACTTATCATGTTCCTCAAAACAAGAGTGTAATTCAATTTGAATGTATTGTCATTGAATTCATACTTTAATTTGAGAAGAATCTAGATCCTTATAATATTAATTCACTCTATCAAATATCATTGAAGTTTCCTGATATTATCAGATTATATTCTCTTATCTTTACTAAAGTTTTAAACTTTCTTCATAGAGAACATGTGCTCTTCTTTCTCAAATGGCCTGATATCATGATATTTTATACTGCTCAATGAAGGCAGACGTTTAGTTATTAGAAGAGAAAACAGAATTCCCTGGCAGTCCAGTGGTTTGGACTCGGCACTTTCACTGCTGTGGCCAGGTTTCGATCCCTGGCCGGGGACCTAAGATCCCACAAGCCGTGGGACACAGCCAAAAAATAAATAAATAAAAGAGAAGAGAAAACATGATAGAGTGTGTTAGAATATCCTTAATAGTTTACTTATTAATGACCAACTATATTTCTCTATGAAAAACATACAATATTTATCTGTTTTGTGTTCAGTCATGATTTAAGTATTCAGCTTCTAAACAAATTTAGAAAGGACACCATATGATAAAGAATAAGTGTAGATTTTTGCCTTTTTAACTGGTTTTTATTAAAATCCAGTAACTAACTTATACTTAACTGATCCCAAAGTTTATATGCTCAATAAAAGATAGAGTAAGTTTCCCCAAATGAGGGTCTTCTGGTGACAAAGTGTGTCCAGTTTTTATTTAAAGGGAATAGATAAAAATTTTGCTGGTTTTTCTCTGCTTAATTTTAAGAGTTGCCTTTTTTGGTATTATCTTCTGAGTGTGTGTGTGTGTGTGTGTGTGTGTGTGTTCTTTCCTAAGCAGTGCCATCTTTTGCAGTGACGAAATTTGCCATATATGGTTTCCAAAGGATCAAATTGCCATGTGTCAAGTGAAGTCGAGTGAGTTTGTACATAAATAGTCCCTTAAATGGGTTACAAAATAAGTACACATTTTGATAATTAAGGAAGGATTCCTTTTTCTACAAACTCCATCCTCCTTTGTGTTATATGTGAACAACGTGTATACAATTATCATCACAATCTCTTGTCCTAAACCCACTACCCTGATAAAATATGTTCTTAACTCTCAACCCTGGATTAGTACAAAGCCAACTTTAGGACCCTGATCCTGTAGTGACCAAAAAAATAAAAAATAAAAGTGCATTTTAAATCAAAGGTTTGAATTGTAGCAGACGCCTTCTCCAGTTTTAAACTAAAGGACAGAGGGAGAATAACTAAATAAATGAAGAAATAAACTATTTTCAGAGATCAGAAAGTGCAATAATGTTAATAGATGGATTCTTCCCAATTTGTTGTATTTATTTTGTAATAGAATTCCAATCACTATCCCACCTGGTTTTGTGTAGGAATTAATAAGGTGATTGTAACATTTATATGGAAGTAAAAATATCTGGAACACCAGTTCAAGAAAAGTACAAAGTTGGAGAACTTAGACTATCTGATATCAGGATTTATTATGAATCAATCAGTAATCAAGAATATGTTTTACTGGTGTTAAATAAGCCTATAGATAAAAAGAACAGAACCAAGAGTCTGGAAATAGTCCCATATATATGTGTATATATATACATATATATGTAAACATATATATACATATATATAGAGAGAGAGTCATTTTTACCAAAGGTGACAAGGGGAAAGGATAAAATTTCAACCTCAATCCTCACATCATACCATACTCAATATTTAAGTCAAAAAGGATCATAGATGTAAACACAAAAGCAAAAACTACAAAATTTTAGAATATAATATTCTTGACCTGGGGTTAGGCAAAAATTTCCCAGTCATGACACAAAATCACTAATCTAGAAAGAAAAATAATATGGTAAATTGGGCTTGGAAAATACCAAGTGCTGCAGAGTACGTAGAGCAAATGAGACCCTAATACAGTGTTAGAAAAGTGTAAAATAGTACAGTTACTTTGGAAAGATTTAATACTTTCTTAAAAAGTTAAACATACATCCACTGTGGTATCCAGCAGATCCACTCCTGAGTATGGGCTTAAGAGAAGTAAAAACAGATGTCCACAAAAAGGCTTGTACATAAATGGTCATGTCAGCTTTATTCCTAGTAATCAAAAAATGGAAACAACCTAAATACCTAACAAGAGGTAAATAGCTAAACAAAATGTGGTATATTAATACAATGGAATTCTACCCTACAATAAAAATAGTGAGTGAACTATTGACCACACGATGAGTGAATTGCAAAAGCATATACTGCATGAAGGAAGCCAAGCATAAAAAATATATCCTAAATGCTTTGTTTTATATAAAATTCAGGAGCATACGAAATTAATCTCCAGTGATAGATACAATAGATCATTGTTTACCAGAGTCAATTAAGTATCCACAGAGAAAAAAATAAATATTGATTCCTATGGCATATCATGTGGAAAACTCGATTCTAGAAGAATTTTAGACTCAAACCTGAAAGATCAAGCTTCTGGAAAATAACACAAGAGAATGGATCTTTGGAGCAGAAAAATATTTCTTCAGCAGGATATAATAAACTACATATAAAGAAAACATTGATTAAATGGCCTGCATTGAAATTAAGAACTTTACATAAAAGTCACTCTTAAAAGAGGAAAAGTGAAACTATATAAATGCACAGTCTGTATTATATATACCGACAAATAGGTTTCTAAAATATAAAAGATTTCCTACACCTTAAAGAGAAAATACATAATAAAAGGAAGAGCAAGCAAAAGACTTGAAAATCACTATGCAGTGATTTAAGGAAAGTAGCTCAACCTGATTAGTCATTAGGGAAAAGAAAATTAAGACCACAATGAGACACCTCTACATACCCACAAGAAGAGCTAGAATTAAAAAGACTGTTAATGCCAGGTGCAGGAGAGAATGGGAGCAGCAGTTCCTTTCTACAATGGTGCTGTATAAATTAATAGAACCACTTTGAAAAATTGTTTGGCAGTGTTTACTAAAGGTTACTTAACACGCATACATCCTATGATCTAGCTATTTCACTACGAGGAATATACTTAACCAAATTGCATCATAAATGTGCACCAAAACACATATACAATAATATTTGTAATGCATTATATATAATAGTCAAAATCTGGAAAAAAAACTAAACACTCCTCAGACTGGATAAATGGTCTCATTATTATACAGTGAAATACTATGCACCAATAAAAATGAACAGACTACTGCTACATACAATATTATGAATATCATGCATGAGACTCACAGGTACAATATTGAAGAAAATAAGCAAGACAGAGTAGGAAACGAGACTGCTGGATTCCATTTCTAAAAAGACCAAACCAATCTATGGTGACAGAAATCAGAATGATGGTTGCTTTTGGGGGGTCATGACTGGAAGAGAACACAGAAATTTTCTGAAGTGTTAGTATTTTTTGATCAGAGTGGAGGTAACAAGGATGCCATCATATGTACAAATGCTTTGGACTTTACACTTAAGGTTTGAGAACTTTTCTTTATATATGCTAATACTTCAAAGAAAATCTTTTACTTAAAAATGTAAGAGACTTTTGTGCACTTGTAGAGACAGTTTAGCGTTAAGAAATTAATGTCTAGTTTAGCTGGCTTTTAAAAGAAATGTTGCATGATATTTTCCTTTTAATCCCAAGAAATTAGTCTTCTTGTTATAAAAAATAAATCATTTTTTTAACGAGTCTCTAATTGTATTTTGCCATTTCTCATCATTAGATACACAAATTTATTCCTTGCAATTGAACCATGTTATATGTTATGCTACTTCCCCATATAAACATCTAACTGGAACATTTTTCTTCCCTAAGAATTTAAGTGGAAAGCATAGAATGGAAAATCTCAGGTTAGTAAGTAAAACCATCACTTTATCCATGTTTTCTTCAAATCCTATTCTTAATGAATACTGAAGTTGCTGAACAATATTAGAGTTTTTGAAAAGGTTTACTACATTTCTACCTAGAAGAAGCACAATGAATGCTGAAGTTTGTTAACTATGAATTTACTACTTTAAAAACTCCTGGGCTTCCCTGGTGGCGCAGTGGTTGCGCGTCCGCCTGCCAATGCAGGGAACACGGGTTCGTGCCCCGGTCTGGGAAGATCCCATATGCCGCGGAGCGGCTGGGCCCGTGAGCCGTGGCCGCTGAGCCTGCGCGTCCGGAGCCACGGGAGAGGCCACAACAGGGAGAGGCCCGCGTACCGCAAAAAAAAAAAAAAAAAAAAGAGGAAGAAAAATAAACACTGCTGTTTAAAAAAAAAAAAAAAAAAAATTCCTGTATAAGTTTTTTTTGTTTGTTTAATGGAAGGGAGTAGCCTGCTGGGGGCCTTTGCAAATAAAACCATGAATAAGGCAGGTTTATCCTGACTATCTACAAGCTTCAATTTAAATAATTAAATTAGAAAAATTTCAAATATGCCTATAGCTTTCCTTCAATTCCTCAAAAGTGCCAGCCTGGTTATCAGAGACCTATGTTTGTTGCATTGTTTTGCTACTCTCAGTCTGTACAAACTATTTAAAACGAAACCATTCTAATTAATAAGAGGATATGATAATAGAGAAATGTCTTAGAAGATTTCAGTATAGGATATCAGAATTCTCATGCCATTTACCGGAAAAAAAGGAAGTAATAGGATTTTCCTGATTTATAATACTTGGGGTTAGTTTTAACAAAATAGTTGCACCTCTAGGTTCATACTCAGTATATTTCATAATAAAGTAAAGGTTAGATTACTAGAGTATGTGGATCTACAGCACCCAATGACCTGTTCCTATGCAAAAGTCATTCTAGATGCTTTTAAGTTTTAAAAAAGTGTATTTATGTTTATACCTCTACATCTACCCCACCTTGGCCTTCACAGCTGCAGGGCCAACTTTCTTTGGCAGCAATTCTTAGTTTCTGTTCAAAGATTATTTGCTTTTTCCGGTTAGTGTGTGATAAGGAAAAGTCAATTCATCTTCTAAAATTATCTGATGTTATTTGCTGTATCCTGTAACTATCTCTATTTACAGAATCTACATAAGCTGTTACTCTTTCTTTTGATGTGCTTAGAGATCCTGTCATCGTTTTGTTCATTTACCTCAGCATTTTATAATGAGTCTATCTTTTCCATCCTAATATGCATAAGATTCATAATGTACCAGGGGGATCATTTTTCTCATCTCAATTTCTCTACCTGTGTTTGAGGTGTTCCGCACATTAAATTATACCATTATGGTTATATGCTGTCTTGGTCTAGTTGTGCTACCAGGAAACCATACAAAACAAATCATGATACTATAAATCATAAACACAAAATCAAGAACAATGTATTCCAGACATTTTGTGATACTAAAACGGTTAGAGAAGGATAGTTTTGTATTTCCTTTATGAGAAGTTTAGGGGGAGTTGAATAAAAGTTTACTATCTGATGATTTAATTACATGTTATCTAATTCAACATAACCAATCTCTGTAAGATAGGAATTAATCATTTCCATCATCTTGATGAAAGCACCATACTTGCTGACTGTCATCCAGTTTGAAAATGGTGAGACTGGGAATGAAAACCATAACTCCTTGTCTGAAATTTCCCCACCTTTTGCCTTTGAGAAGCCTGCGATGTGAAATATCTTTATGGGGAAGGAGTCACAAACTTCTATGAAAGATAGTATTTCCTGAATAGGTGGATACTCCTATGGGGTGGAAATAAATTTTTATTGAAGCTACAATTCATACAGTATTTAAAAAGTGGTCCAGCAAACGGGAGAGAATAAAGATTCTGAATAGTTAGACCATTCTTCAAGTCACTGAAAAGGAGAACACCTAAACCCTTAAAAAAAAAAATCACGGTTGGTTCATCAATTTATTTTTTAAGAACATCATGATCTTTCTTATATCTGACCTCTATGTATGAAGTGCTGTTAGCCCATTAGTCTGTCCTACACCTACTCTTTCTTCAAATTCATCTTGGAGAATTTTCCATGCACATGTATATTCCCTAATCCTCGCAATAGCCCATAAAGTTGGTATTATTATCTCAATTTTCCGGATAGAAAAAACAAAACCTCATTGTTATTATAGATAGAAAAATACATTTTTTTTTGGTGATAGTGCCAAGAATCAAAGGACTAATTAATAAATTCTATTAAAAATAAACTCTAGATTTCCAACCTGGATACTTGCTAGAAGTTTAGATATTTCGTTGAGCTTCTTTCTCTTTACCTAAAGTATTAGAGAAAAATACTAAATTATGGCATGAGAAATGATATTTTTTCCTAAAAACCAAAGAGTCCTTTTGCAGAAAAATATTTACCTGCAAATTTTAGATTTTTGCGTGCGACAGCCTTTAATAGTAATTTGTAGTACCTTGCCTTTTTCTCACCACTAGAGTAAACACAAGATTTGTTCTTCGTTAACTCTTCACTGGATCAAGAGAAAGTTAAAGTTGTATGAATATTTGATTGACAAAGCTAATACACAACAATCCCAGACAAGAAGTTCAAGTACTTATCAACTGCTGATGTGCTTGGGAGAGCAATTAATTCTGTGTCTCTGCTGATTAAGCCAGCCTCCAAAAGTGTTATAACACATGGAGAAGCACATTAATAGTTTAAAATGGGAGCTTCATACTCCTGAATTCAAATCTAGCCGCAATTTGCTGGCTCTGCGGTCTTGTGCAAATCAGTAAGCCTTATTTTGTCCTCTTTAACTCTCTTAAAAAGGGAGATAATGAGTAGATGAGCATGTATACTCCATAAATGGGTTTGGAATTAAGTAGGATAATGTGGGTGAAGTTCTTCCTCCACAGTAAGCTACCCGCTTCTTCTTGCCAGGCTGCCTTGACTTATAACACACCCTTTCCTTCACCAGCTCTCCCTCCTCCCTCTCCTTCCCCTTCCTTAAACAAATCCGCTCTCCCCTCAGGTCTCAGATTAGATTTTATTTCCTCAAGTTTTTCTTTAAAAAATTGTTTAAAAAGCATGAGGCATCTATGAGGAGAAACAGTTTGACCATTTAATGCCTAAGGAGACAGGAAATTTCTAGCACTAAATAATTTAACTTTGTACCTAATTAATCATTTCTATATTAAATTATTTCTTAAAATACCCAGAATGGCTTCTTTCTCCTGACTAGGCCTTTATGGATACAATCCAATGTGTAAATTCACCTGTTCTTTACCCACATTTTTAAAAGAAGCCTCTCCATTATCTGTGGTAACAAATTATGGAAAATATATCATAGTTCAGTAATGTGTCATTGGATGACATAAGGGTTGATCCTATATTCATAACCTGATGTAAAAGTAGACAATTTAGTGGTCTCAGCCCTTTCTGTGTTTATCTTTTTTTGGAAGTCTATCTTTTTGGACATTTAAAATTTTATCTTATCTATAACCTGGTTTTTCTCATTATAACATATAAACTAATTTGATATAGAATAACATCTGTTTATTATGTATTTTCCCATCCTGAGGAAGTCTTCAAGGCTATAAAAGTATACATCATTCTCATGTCTTTAGACATGGTCTGACGATAATTTTTCAAACTGCCTATTTTATGAAATGCAGTAAAGGGAACTATAAATTAAATCAATGATTGATTAAGTGAATCATGCTGTCTTATCATTCAAGCAATAAAAGTCAGAGTTTGTAGAGCTTGACTCCTTTCTTCCACACTTGGTGTCTCTCTATATATATCCTCTTTCTTTCTCTTTTATACAGTTGAGAGTTTAAGGAAGAAGTAAGAGCGTACAAAGAATTTCTTGTCTTACTCTTTTTCATTTTAAAACCATTTACATGCTTTTTATTATTTAATTTTAAATAAACCAATTTTAAATAGTGTACGCTTAAATGAAGCGGTTTTAATAGCAGGAATATCTTATTTCAAATACAAATTCTACCACGTATTACCTCTGAAGTATCACCACATTGCATAAACTTGCTAATCCCAATTTCATATGCTGGGATATGAACATAACAGTCTGCATTTCATAAGATTCTTTTAATGGAATACATGAAAAAAAATGCATGCAGCAATATAGTTCCTGGTTTACAGTAAACATTCAAATAATGACAGTTTCTTTGGAATTGATATTTTAACATCATTTTAAATGAAAATTAAGCACTGTTTTAAAAGCTACCTTAACAGCTAGTAAGACTAGTCTCAAGAGCTTAACAAATAAATACCTATGCATATGCAAAATTTGAATTTTTTTTTTAAGGCTGAGTCAGAATGGTCACCTCTCCAACTGTCTGAGTATGCTGGTCTTTGTAACCAGGGAAACAAATCTGATTGCCAGTTAAAAGAGAGATTTTGGAACTACTGTACAAAGAGAAAACATGGATAACTATTATTTCCCAATGCTTTGAATTCATTGGCTGTTATTAATTCTAACTGCTATTAACCACCCAGGCCTTCCTCTAGCAGTTTTCATTCGACAGCCAATTCCAGCTCAAGATGTTTCCTTCCACTCTTCCCAAAAGATAAGCAAATAACTGATAACCCCAGTCCTTTCTTGCATGCTAGTGACTAAGGTAGAAACTGTATCTAATATGAAGACCAATCAACAGCTGAGTTGAAAAGAACTAGTTTCAGAGAACATGCCTAGTATTACATGTTGAGTCTAGGATTTGATTTCACCTTAAACTTGCATGCTAATGAGCTGGTCTAACACTGTTTCATGGATGCTGGCAGAAGACACAAGACTCCCAGGTCAGACACAAATACTTTATTATGTAAGGCACAGCAAGGAGCATAAGCATCAACATATTTGCATCAGTTCTGCTTGTCCCCAAATCCAACAGGGGGACAGGGCACGTGGTTGCAACAAGAAAGCCCCAGACAACACCAGCACAAACAGTGGAATGTCTTAAAGAGAAAAACCCTGAGCTTGGGAGAACCCACGTTTCTGTAGCAATCAGTAATTAAGCCTCTTCTCTGAACCAGAGGGAGATACTACCTCATCCCTCAAGCTGAGTCTTAAGATCACAACCCTTATGTACCCTTGGAAAAAACCCTTCAGAATCTAACCTCTTGATTAACATGACCCTGAGAAACAGCCCAGGTAAAGAGTAGACAGGGTCTTTTATTCTTGGCACACCTAGCAAGACATAGAACATGAAAGACCAAGACTGTTGGGTATCTCCCAACAATATCCAACATTTAGTCCTACTTTGCCTTGGCTTCTAGCAAATTTCTAAATGATTTTACTACTCCGTTGGCCACTTCAATTAACTTAACTAACAGAAGCTACACCCAAATCCATTCAATTTGTCACAACATTTAATTAACGGGATAAAAAGGAGAATGATGGCAACCTGCAGTACTGACCTCAATCACGTCCTCAGGAGCTCAGACTCAGTCAACTGTGAATATATTCCAGCAGGATCAGCAAGTCATATTTTAGGTAGTCAGACTGTAGTCTAAGGTCAGGTCTATTATTCATTATGAACCATGCAAGGGAGTTGCAACTGACTCGCTGATCTTTGATGTCATTGCCAATAAGTACAGGGGGCAATACATGGGCTAAAAAAGCAAGCTCTATCTGCAATGGAAAGACATTTAATGGTCTGTCCATGATCTCCCACATACAAACATATAACCCAAATATACACAGGTCACCCCTGTCTAGATATGTTCTTAAATCTAATGCGGAACATTATATCAGTTTGTTCAAGACACATGGGCAATGTCACCTAGAAGTTGTAGCCTCAATCATCAGATATGACATAATTCAAAGGCACCTAGACATCAGGAAAAGAATATGAATTTGTATCAACCAAACTGAAACAGACTGGGCCATATTTTTGTAGACATATGAGGGAGGGCATCCCTGTTCAGGAGTTCACATTGATAGCATCAGGAAGTAGAATAGTTCAGAACTGGCCATGTCCACATGAGTGTCTCTGTTTTTACAGTAAAGGGTCAGATTGCCCATGGTAGGTGTTGCATTACTCAGGCAGACACTATGATCGTTTTATCAGGTTGCAGTGTTGTATCTAGGTGACAAAGGGAGCATTTATTATTCCCCTTCCTTGCAACTTCTGAGATCTAATGTGTGCCTCCCCCAGGTGCTGGAGTTGCTCATTTGCTGTTCACGAAATTAGTGTGTCCCACCCCAGTGTTATAAATATACATTTTCTCTAATCATTTTCTACTCCTACCAAAGCTTTTGTCTGGCGGGTCAGGTGCAAGTGGAACAAGGCTGATTTTGTAAAATTTACAAAGACCCATTATATTTCTCACCTTGGTCCAAGGGGACAAGGAAGACGTGTGGAGCAGTGCACTCACTAGTATAGTCCATATCTTTATGATCTAAGACCATGTAAGTCAGAACAAAAGAATCCAAGTGGCTGAACCAAAATTAAATTTGAATTCTTTAGGCCCCCTTATGGCTAGACTGCTACCAAGAGGATGTAGACTTCCAGGCTTACCTGGGGTCACTGTTAGGAGAAAGAAAGATGCATCATGCCCAAACATTGTGAGAGTAGGAAACATGAATTTTCAAAATTGTTCTATAGGCTTCCCTACATCTTTCATTCTTCACATTATCCAGGAGGCAGACTAAAGAAGATAAGCCATTCTGGGGACAGCTGCATTCAGTGACGAAACTGCCCTCTTATAGGATGTGAACCAGAAGACAGTAAGAGAGGAAGTGTTAGAAACATATTTGTATTGATTTTTGAGGAGTCTATCAAGTGATCTGTAATAACAAATGCCTATAAATGTTAGGGAACATGGAATGTCATTTGAATATATTGACTATTGGACCACTGTTGGATGACTTTCAACAAAAGGCTCACTGTTACAAACTATGGATGATCGGGAAAGTTGAAAACATGGCTGTTTTTTTTCAAGGGTCCCAAGGGCTACTTGCTATGGCTGAGATCAATCATTTGTGCTAGAAAGTTTCAACAATAGCAAGACATAGATGGTGAACTTGAAAAGGGTTAAATACAGTCAATTTGCCAAGAGCTGGTAGAGTTGGCATCACAGCCATTGCCCAGAAACAAGGTGGACCCCACTCAAAATTTGGTTCAGTTGTTGAGACTGATGATACCACACACATACCAAGAGATATGAAAATGTTCATTAATCACACAATGAGACTTTCTGGGTAGAACAAGGTTGCTCCTCAGCAGGTTTGAAAAAATAAAAAAGTGAGCAGGGAAACGAGACTGGCTTAGGTTTTTATGGTGGTTATGGAATGGGGCCAGGGTGAGTGTTCTGACATGTGGGTTGAAGATCCTACAGACAGCAAAAGAGGGAGTACCTGGGCTTTTTAATTGCCTTGCCCAGATACAGGGCAGAAATGGAAGAGGGAAGCTTAAAAGCTGGCAACAGCCAAACATTAAAACATGATGACATATTACAGCAGACCCTGATGGTTGACTGATGACTCACATGTGCCATTTTTCACTTAATTGAATTTTAGCTTGTTTACGTAAGCCATGATGGCACTCTATGAGGCCTGTAGCCTGAGGTGATTAAAAGAGATGAAATTTCCATCAAATGCCTTTTTCAAAAGTCCAACATTGTTCATTGTGAGAAATGAATGAGTGCCTTGGTCATTACCATGATGTATAAAACTTCCAAGGGGATCAGGAATATCTTGGTGAGGACTTGTGTTGTAGCTTTAGTAGGCATGTGACCTTGATTCACATTTTGTGTATCTGTCAGGCAAGTGTTGCCTAGAGTTCTTTACACCAAAGAAGCAGCCTTGGGTAAGAAATCACTGTTGCTTTCATTAATTATACTAGACAGACCATTGGCAATGGCCCATGGGTCTATATAAATGTTCAAATAGGGCCAATTTTTGATCAGGTCTTCCAGTGCTACTGTGACTGCCTAAAGTTTGGCCAATTATAGTGACCTTTGGGTCTCATCCTTTATCAAGGACATCCTGTTTAAGGAAGGAACAGCAATAGCAATTCAGCAAGCTTCATCATATGTGAGGGTGATGAAGCCATGCACAAATTCTACAAACCCCTTTTTCTGTTCACTCAGCTGATCCTGAGGAGCTCCATAAATAGCCAAAGGGTCTGAGAGAGGGGTGACCTCCTTTAGCACCATGGCATCCAGAAAAGGACTGAGGAAAGGGAAGGCCACCCCCTCCTGCAGGAGGAACATCGCAGGAGCTCAGGTTTGGCTCTATCCTGTGTCAGGAGTCCTCAGTGGCCATGCTTTTGTGGTGCTGCTTTCATGACCCAAGGTAGAGTGAACAGCTGGATAGGGAGATCTTGGGTTTAAGACTTATGAGAGCCTATATTTCCACGACAGCCCAGTATGGACCAGCGATTGTCACTCTAATGGTATATAACATGGGGCCAAAGAGCACAATTTCTTGCATCAGACACCCATGGGCAACTTATGGCCATCAGAGGTGTTCCAGAGATTCCAGGAGGAATGAGAGGAGGCTGCTAGAGCCTATGTAGTGAGGGTATCTCCGGTGGGGGCTCTAGCAAAATGCCTATTATATTGCAATTTGGACAGACTTTAGAGCTTTTGTTGGAGGAAGTCCCATGCAAGATGGGCCAATGTGCATGTAACAGTATAACTGGATTATGTAAAATTTGTAAATGAGGAATTAGTTGCCTTCAGAACCCAAGAAGGCCTAAAGATGTTGGAATGTTTTTCATGTTGTGGGTACTGAGATAGTTAATAACTCTTTTCTTGACATTGTCAGGGATGGAGCAGACCTTGGTTTATCAAATGACTTTCAGGAATTTAACCAAGGTGACTTGACTCAGAATTGTTAGGAGTGGAGGCCTTCAAATAGCAGCATTTGAAGTGACCCTGTGACTGTGCTACAGGGGTCTTATGATAATCCCTAAACTCTGAGGATCAGGATCTTTTTTGGTTACAGAAGCATAAATAGCAGCAGCAGAAAAGGCGTTTTGTGAGGTCTCAGTGAGTCATCTGCTTTTAGGAGTATGATTTCAGAGTGTCACACAGTTGCTATTCTTCTTCCATACCACTGGTGGTCCCATAATGCACAGAGTATCAATCTTGCCCTTGAGCTCTTTGCAGAATGGGGCCAGTGCGTGGTTGAGACATATGACCAACGGTTAAAGAATAAGAGTCATTCTCCTGAGCATAGTGTCAGGCACAGTTTATGTTGGAGTCGAGACACACAGTTCAATCTGTTACACACAGATTGGTCTGGGTAGAGTTACACAACCCAGAGCTTTTTAAAGGACAGCCCCAAGCTCATATTCCTGTCCCTAAATTCCAATTACCCAGACTTCTGACTTGGGTCAGTTCAATCTATAACAGAGGCTCAGTAGAACTCAGCAAATGCAACATAAAACAGCCTAAATTAAAGTGCAAGCTTATCAGCAGGCAGCAATGCAGCTCAAAGAGCGCTCTCACCAGCAGTTAGCAAGTCAGAGAAAGAAAAGAAAGACACTGAGAGGTGGTGGTCATTGTCTAGACACCCATGCTGCTCTCTTCTCCAACTGTTTTGGAGATTCCACAGAAACAGAATACATCGTCCCACCCCCAAATTTGGTTTGGTTGTTGACATTGACAGTGTCGCAGACACACCAAAAGGATATGAAAAGTTTCATTACTCATATGACAAGGATTTCTAGGAAGAGCAAGGTGACTCTCAAGCAGGTTCTGAAATGGCTTGAGAGAGTAGGGAAGGAGAATGGCTTGGGAGTGTTTTGATGGTTAGGTGGTGGGGCCAGTGTAATGTTCCTTTGGGTGGTTTGAACTTCCTGCCAGCATCAAAGAGGGATCATGCAGGTTTTCTCATCAGCTTGACCAGATATAGGGCAGAAGTGGAAGAGTGAGACGTGAGGCTTGAAAGCTGGCAGCCATGAAACATCAAAAACTGGAGTCTTTATTACAGTTATCTTCTGTATCAGAAAGTTTTGACTTTTTACATTGTGTCCAGTTTATGATGGTGGAAGTAGTCATGCCTTATGTGATGATGCATCTAGGTAACAGTGGCACCAATGTGAGTAATGCAGGCTTGATCAGCAGCTGATTTCATTCACTCTCATCAGAGAATGAGCCCTTATGTGAGCATCTATGTGTACAGCCCAGACTATCAGATGAGCAACCACAATTGCCTTCCACATTTTGCAGTCATAACGAGGATCATCTTTAATCTGCCATTTTGTAGTCTTCCAAGTAGTAGAACAGATGGCTAAGCCATTGGCAACAGCTTAAGAGTTAGTAAAAATATGACTGTTATGTGTATGTATGTTATGTATAATATTATATAAAAATATAACATGATCCACTGGAGTACTGTCTAGGGAAAGGGTCACAGCTTCCAATTCAACCCATTGTGATGGCCAGCCTTTACCAAAGTTGGTCTTCAGACTTGTCCCTGGGGCGAGATTGCTGTTCCTATCCATGGACACCATTAACTTTCACTGATGGACAGTATCAGTGGACAGAGCCCACTGATTAAGGTCCCTATTGATCCAATGGCTTTCTTTTTGACAGTCAAGTGGGGGATGAAGTTTCCCTAAAGGAGGAGCAGAATGTTTTCATGCAAAGTTGAGAAGTCCCTGGATCAGGCCAGTTGCACTCTGAACAGATTGTACCTGTTTGACCAAGAAAGCCTGCTGCGTACTTTCCATTTTGTTAGTCATTGAATTCAAACTGATGCACTCACAAATAAGGATATCAATCTAGCATTACAAGCCTCCACGAGTCATGGGTACAATTTCAACAAAAGCTTAGTAGCAGGTTAAAATGTTCCTTTTTATTAAAAAAAAAAAAAGGGGGGGTGTAATTGGTACCTTCATCTGGCAGGCACTGTTCTTCTGGGAAATAATCTCTTTGAGTACTCTGGCAGCCTTTAACTCTTTAACTAAAACTGTGATTTTCATTTCTCTTTCTTGTAGTTCATTTTGTTTCTATTTGACCAGCCAGGAAGGGAGAGGGAAGAGGGTTAAGTGGGAAGGGAAAAGGCATTGATCTGTCCCACTATCATTGTTCCCCTCGTGGCAGTCTTTGAAAAGGTGAATTCTCTGTAACTCTTTTGGGACAGGAAGTAGAAGCATGTAATGCATCAATTCAATGGTATGTGCAGATGTCAAAGCCACTGCAATCGTGAATTGAATCAGCTGAAAGTGCTCATCCACAAGGTCATTTTTACATCTCTGTCCCACAGTGACTTTGTCCCACAGTCTATAGGCTGAACTCAGTTTCCTTCTCTGCCTAACAGACTGGGTAGGAAGTGACTTTGGTGCATGAATCCAGTAGAACCATAAGCCTTAGCCCTCCCCAGAGCTCCCCAACATACTCAGACAAGTGTATTTAGCCTTGGTTCCCTTTTGAAGAGAGGACTAAGATCTTGGCCTCATCCTAGGTATCTTTCTCCTAAAAGCAGCTGAGGTTGACATAGAAGGAGGAAGTAGAGATCGGGGGTACTGTGTGAAAGTGTGGCTCCATGCTAATAAGAAAGACTCTTTGCATTTACTTTTGGTTTTGAGAGGCACGATAGCAGAACACAACCCAACCAAAGAGACCCCTGTGTTTTCGGTTCATCCAAGCTCTGTATTAAAATGTAAATTTCTCATTGCTGATGCCATTGGAGGGCCCAGGCTTACCATCTGTAGCTACCTCATCTGTCACCTGGGGCCATAGGGTTTACTGCCCCATATTCATGATATCTCTTCCTGTTTCTGCTCAGAGGAGAGTAGGAAACAACCAGATTCCACTTGGGCAGCTTGTTGCTTCCATTCTACTTGTTGGTCCTCAGTCTCATTAGCATTTGGGACACTACCATCTTCTCCCTTGCTCACCATTTGGGTGAAAGCATTCATTATCAGATCTCAGGGTGTCTTCTTCTCACTCTGAACCTTGCTTGTGGGGCCTTTTACTTCCTCTTCCAGAAAGTCACCTTGTTCAAGATCCCGTCCTCATCGTGAAAACTTTTGCCTCTGAGATTTCATCTTACCTTACCTTGATGAGCTAAAAAGTTAGTCTGTCACTTTTTTTTTTGGATACTGGTAGAAGACACAAGACTCCTGGGTCAGAGACAAGGGAATGTGTTACTCATCATACAGCAAGCAGCATGAGCATCAGCATATTTGCTTCAGTTCCTCTTGCTCCCAAGTCTCCAGAGGATGATGACGGGGGGGAGATGATACACTTAACAAAATGGATTGCGCTGTAGAAGAGCACTGAGATTGGGGAATCTAGTTATTTTATAGCAGGCAGTAAAGAAACCTTCTGTTTATCACAATGGGAGATATACCTTACCCCTCAAGGATGCTCTGTGAAAAGACAATCCTGAAAAAGGACTCAGGGCTCTGTATTTTTGGCACATTAGGCAACAATAAAAGACTGCTGACCCATGGAAAACTGTCTGCCAACACTATAGAAAAAATAAAATTGATCAGAGTAGAAGCTGGTTCTCATCATGATGATGGTCTTGGACTACGGCTCCACCCACCACATCTTCACTAGCCTCCAATTTTTCTTTCTCCATTGCTTTATGCACATATTATTATTATTATTGGAGTAAGTTTTCATTAAAGAATAAATATCTTCTTGTTTATGGAACAATATTTGGGACTGTTATGTTTGATTTTACCAAACTCATACAGAGGAAAAGTAAACTTGCTTGATATAGAGGGAAAGAGAATACATTAAATATTAAAATTTGAAACTAATCCCTTAGAAACAGTGGAAACTAGGAAAGCAGGCACATGCTTTTGAACAGACATATTTCTCGAGGTTTTTATTATAGAGCCACATCTTTTTAAAATGATGAAGCTGGTAATAATCTCAGTTATGTCTGACACAATCTCTTTCCATTGCATCCATGCTGCTTCACAAAGAAAGTAAACCAAGTGATATGTTCAGGACCTATGAGTACGAAACGTAATAAGCCTCAATTCTTTCTTCGAAAATAGACTATCTATAGCAGGACTATACAGATAATTTTGTTTTATTTAAACTAAATTGGAGACAAAAATAAAATAGAAAGCCATTTTAAAATTTAACAGATTAAAATATTGTTAGAGATTCTCCATCCTATATTGTGGTTATGCCAGCACTCAGATGGAACACTGACAAAGTCAGAAAATGTTTTTTCAAACACAGCTATCTGTGTGAGATATTTCAGATGTTTTACGGAGGTGGAAAGCAGTTACTGTATCCATTCCAAAACATACACCAAGAATACTATTCGATAAAGCAAGTGTCTCCTTATAATATATAATTATATATCATTATATAAAAATTATGTAATTGTAACATATAAATAACATATCATATATAATCTATATCATAATTATATAGAAATATATAATAAATGTATAGTATATATAGACAATTTGTGAACTCTTTACTATGAATAAATATGTGAACTATTTACTATAAACTATTTGTGATTTATAGTATAAACTATTTCATACATAATATATAATATATTATACTATATAAGAAAACTTATATGTAAACAGTCTATGTATTTTAATATATTATGATGTACACAAATATGCAAACTATTAAAATACATAAAATATTTGATGCATATTTTGATATATAAACTATTTAATCTGCAAGTGATTGAAATACTCATTTTTTCTGCATTCTACTAAAATGATCAAATCTAAAATGCACTTTTTTCTGCTCAAAATATAAAAGAGGAGAATTCCAAATGTTTCAAGTCTCTTAACTGCATCATTTAGAGATTTTTTTTTAATCTTTATTGGAGTATAATTGCTTTAGAATGATGTGTTAAGTTTCTGATGTATAACAAAGTGAATCAGCTATGTATAAACAAATATCCCCATATCTCCTCCCTCTTCTGTCTCCCTCCCACCCTCACTATCCCACCCCTCTAGGTGGTAACAAAGCACCAAGCTGATCTCCCTGTACTATGTGCCTGTTTCCCGATAGCTATTTATTTTACAATTGGTAGTGTATATATATCATTGCAACTCTCTCACTTTATCCCAGCTTACCCTTCCCCTTCCCCATGTCCTCAAGTCCATTCTCTATGTCTGCATCTTTATTCCTGTCCTGACCCTAGGTTCTTCAGAACCTCTTTTTTTTTTTCTTAGATTCCATATATATGTGTTAGCATACGGTATTTGTTTTTCTCTTTCTGACTTACTTCACTCTGTCTGACAGACTCTAGGTCCATCCACCTCACTACAAATAACTCAGTTTCATTTCTTTTTATGGCTGAGTAATATTGTAGTTTTGATTTGCATTTCTCTAATGATCAATGATGTTGAGAATTATTTCATGTGTTTGTTGGCAATCTGTATATCTTCTTTGGACAAATGTCTATTTAGGTCTTCTGCCCATTTTTAGATTGGCTGGTTTGATTTATTGATATTGAGCTGCATGAGCTGCCTATATATTTTGGATAGTAGTCCTTTGTCAGTTGCCTTGTTTACAAATATATATCAAATCTAAAAAAAAAAAAAAATGGTTCTGAAGAACCTAGGGGCAGGACAGGAATAAAGACGCAGATGTAGAGAATGGACTTGAGGAGACGAGGAAGGGGAAGGCTAAGCTGGGGCGAAGTGAGAGAGTGGTATTGACATCGTGAAGCAGCCACATAGCACAGGGAGATCAGCTAGGTGCTTTGTGACCATCTGGGCAGGTGGGATGAGGAGGGTGGGAGGGAAATGCAAGAGGGAGAGGATATGGAGATATTTGTGTACATATAGCTGATTCACTTTGTTATACAGCAGAAACTAACACACCATTGTAAAGCAATTATACTCCAATAAAGATGTTAAAAAATAATTAAAATTAAAAATTAAAAAAATAAAAATAGTTCTGTTCAATGCTTACAATTTAAGAGCAAATTAAATATGTAAAGTGAAAGAGCATTAAGTATCTAGAAATAAAGTGATAAACAGGATATTTAAAACTAATGCTTTACTTTATTTTAATGCCATCGTTCCAATTTTCAAGTGGAAATTTTATTCAAAACTTTTCACATTCATTTCTTCTCATGCTCGTACTTGCAGTAGAAGGTTTGACTAACACCTTAGATCTTAGACTTTCAGCAAATGTTAAATTACTCTCTGCTAACTCCACGTGCCTATTAGGTGCTTCATTAACCTATTGGACCTCTTTTCTTTCTTTTATAGGAAGGCAAATCTGTCAAGTATTACATAATATACTTACATCCTCTGTCTGTATTCTGACACTGTTTAAGCTACAGAGACATCTATTTTCAGCTGAATAAAAATCAATCTTTTGCCCGTTCTCAGCTGTATTCCCAACTTTCAAGGTCAGGCATGTAGGAGGTATGGCAATGGGTCTTTGTTGAATTACCTATCTGCTTCGTTTAGGCTTCCACCTAATCCCTGTGGCAGTCCGTATCCAAAACTATCATCAGTGTTTCGTTAGTTTCAGTCTCAACTGTGTTTGGTCATTGTCTCCCCCTTAGTTAAGCAGGTTTTACTGGTTGTCCTTAGGAATGTGGTATTGTTAATGTTCTTTTGAACTTTAATTGCTTATCTCACAGTAGAAAATTTCGATGAATTTTATCAAAACTATTTCACTATCATCATCATAAAGTCAGTACTTTCCAAATACTCACTTGATAAATAAATCAGCGTTCTGTGATTTTCATTTCTGTCTTTATTTGCACAGTCATAAGTACCCTCAAAATAGTGTATACATTTTATTATTCAGTTTGTCTATGAATGGTTGAAAATAATTTTCTAAGTAAAAGATTGAGTTCAGCATTTTTAACATACAAAAGCAATTGTGTAATAAAGAAAAATATGTCTAGCATAAGATAATAGCTGGAATGTGATAAGGGTACACAAAATTTAATCTAAACATAATGTAGGCAGGGTCAGGTTCAAGTTCATGTAATGTGTGCAGCACACAAGAGCTTTGGGCTCTGCTATCTGTATTGAAATTCTCATTGACTTTGAACATTTTCATTTTGCACTGGGCCCTACAAATTATGTAGCAGGTTCTGAATACAGGAGAAGACAGTTTACTGGTTCACTATGGATCAGTAAACAAAATCTAAATTATATATACACATATAACATGTGTCTTAATGTGTATCAAATTTTTACCACAATTCTTATTTCAGAGATCTGAAATTTCACTTAACTTAGAAGAGAGAGATATTCTCTCATTGTTTCACTTTCAGTACTAATTTGTGATTATGGAGATAAGCTAGCTCCTCAGATTTTGCCGGATATAAAAAAATGATTTTCTCAGAAACAATCATTTGGTGAAAAACCAAAACTTAGAAAACAAAGTGGAGAATATGCTGATATATGTAACAGAAAGGGTAGATTTTAGTTTAAATTTACCAAGGCCTCATTGGTTTTAAGTTTAAAGGATGTTTTTGCTTTGGTTGGTGGGGTTCAGTGAATGTCATTCTCATTTGGATTAATTTACATTTGTGCCCTACCAATATTCCCTGGGACTAAAGTGAACAAAGGGATAGGAAAGAGAATATATAAAGAATTCCTATAAACCAAAGAAAAATGGCAAATAATTTGATAGAAAAACAGACAAATAATATGGACAGACAATTCAGACAACAGCTAATAAATATTTTTAAAAACTCAACTCCTCTTGTGATTATAGTCACACATATCAAAACCACAATGAAATAGCATTTTATTCCCATCAAAAGCAAACAATTTTAAGGCGTCTGAGAATACAACTTAGGCAAATTCTCACCCTGTTTCGTGGGAGTAAAAACTGGTACAACTGCTTTAGAGAGCAATTTCACACAGTAAATGTCTGGTAAATGTGAAGAAGCAACTCACCTGTAATGGAGCAATTCTATACCCAGTTATAAGCCCTAGAGAAACTCACACATGTGTAAAAGCAGGTATGTACAAATCTTCATTGCAGCATTGTTTATAATAGAAGAATATTAGTGCTTATTATTAAGAAAATGGACAAATCAATTGTATTATATTCAGATGGTGGGATATCATATAGCAGTTAAAATAAATAAATTAGAGCAACATCAGTCAGCAAAAGTAAATTTTTAAAAAGCAGTGTTAAATGTAAAAAGCAAATTGCAAAAATATATAAATAGTGTGATAAAAATTGTGAAATTTTAAGAAACAAAAAAATGCAGTGTTATTTCTAGTCTATGAATACCTGACACATATAATACAAATATAAACATGAATAGGAATGATACCAATTTAAGGACAATGATACATCTGGGGAGAGAGGGAAGGTCAATGAAGGATACAAAGAGGGATTCAACTTTATCTGTAGCACTTGATTCAAAAAGATATGGCAAAATATTGACTTGCTAAGTTAGGAGAGCAAGATTAAATAAGCATTCGTTATCTCATTATTTTCAGTATGTTTGATATCTTTTGTTTAAATAAGGTGAAAAAAAGGATCAAGAAGGCAGAGTTTGGGAAATGAACAAATTTTGCATACACAATATCCAATAGCACCTCCTAACTAATTGGCAATTTGAATGCAGCAAAATGAGGCAGCTGTTTGGAAGCAGAATCTGTTATACAGTGTGAATTATCTGGAGCTTTTACTTGAGTTTTACCTCATTAGCAATCATCTCTATCACTAATTATAAAGACTAAATCGCCATACAAAATTACATGCAATTACAACAAAAGCATAAATGCCAGAGGTAAGGCCATTGTTTGGAAACCAAACCTTGTGTGTGTGTTTTGGGGAGGGGGCCTGGATTCATTGGAGCACAGTGTTCACAGGCATCGCATAAGCTCACTGTACACTTTTCTTTCATTTCTCATTTCCTCTAAAATTCAATTGCCCAGATTTGCCTTGAAAGGAGGAAAAATCATCTGTCATTCTTTATGACAATTTCTCTCCAGCTACACCATGAGCTATTTCAGTGGATTGGGGGTACGTGGGAGGGCAAGAAGAGTGGGAGACTAACAGTTCCTCGGATATGCTCGCATCCTAGCTGCTGGGCACATGCCTTCCGTGTCACGGGGGCTGGGAATGAATCTGCTTGGTGACACGCACTGCATGCATTGGAGGCCACAGTGTCTGTGTGTGCATTTGATGGCAGATGATTATATGCACTTTCCCATAAAAGGAGACGGAAAGAAACCTTTGAGATTAATTTCCGCTGTCAGCAGCTTTAGAGATGAGATCTATCCCAGTACATCTGCTTCTTTTCTAATTTAGGACAGTCTTGGAGATAATTTTATCTGATGGGAGAAGACTGCTTTTAAACATAGAAATGTGATTTCAGAATATTTAAAACAAAAAGAGCCCCAAGTTGCTACAGTATCACATGCATACACATGTAAACACATATTGATAATTTTGCATTTAGAAATATTTTTCCTTCCATGTATAAATCGTTTCTTCTCTTAGTTACTGGGTATCATATATAAAATACTGCTCATGGCAGAGACTATGAGGCTGTATTTTACTGTAACAGATTATGGCCTGCTATTTAAAACATGTGGTAATAATGTTAATGGTAAAAATAGGGCCATCTGAGGGTGGGGTAAGGATCTTCTGGTATTCAACTATCATTTCAATGAACAATTATTTTCACAGTAAGTGCTTCTTGAGTCCATTAAGTATTATTGCTTATGGTAGACGACAGTAATCTAAAATGACAGATTGCTTTCTTTTGAAAGAAATAGATACCCCGTGATAAAGAAGTATGTGAGAGATGGAATTATGGTCCTAACCTTAATTTAGATTTAGAATTTTAATTGTCCAAAGTAATATGATCCAATCTAGCAAAAACTAAACAATGTTCCCTAGGAAGGGAACATGACTTGACAATTGTAATGCAGATATCAGCTGAGCTACCCTTCTCTTTGAGAGCTAAATGAAACTGACTTGAACACCATCCTGGGGTGGTGGAGCCTCACATCTCTCCAAATTCTTTTTTGGGATTCTTATGGATAGAGTATAGTTATTAATGGGGATGCAGCTCCCACGTCCTTAGATTTCCATAGCAGATTTTTGAGAGAGCAACTCCTCTCGCTCACTTACTCCTTCCCCATAAAGAAGAAGGAGCATATATAAAGGGATCTGGGTGGCTGCGGAAGGCTCTGTCTCCTATGGATTCTCCCTCCCAAGGGAACTGTCATTAGAACTCTTCTATTCCTTATTTCTTCATGCTGTAAGCTCACTAGGGATGACTTTGCTGCACCAGGAGCCTGGCCAACAGCTCTGGGCTGGTGAATTTAATCCAAGGGGCAATATATTAGGAAAACTGATTGTAGCCCCAGGTCAAGTGGACTTCTCTTCCATTAGCTTCAGCAGCCACAAAGCAGATAGACTGCTCTTCAACTCTCCAACTTCAGCAACTATTTTCCATTGGGTCAGAAAGGAAGAAAGGAAGACATGGATTATATTTATTCCTGTCATTAGTGCATAGACCAGGAAATGCTGAGAAACATGAGAGCATCGTTTGGAGACCATAATGACAGGCTGAGGGCTGAATTTTCATGTGGGACCAAAACAGAATGTTGTGATGCTTTAGTGAGGGTGGGTCTTGACATCTTTGACCTTCCTGCCTTACAGCTACATGCATTGTGATTGGTGATACAGTCCTGGGCTGATCAATAACAGGATTGCCTGAGGAGACAGACCTCAGCATCCTCCCTCAGTGGCAGACTTGGACAGGACAGATCAGCCGGGGCAGAGATTAAATTATGTAGTAAAGCCTTTTTTGGCTGTGTCTTGAGCTTAATCCTCTACCATTCTTCCATGCATTCATTGGCTGAATCATACTGCTTTTTTTTGGTACCTTGGTCAAACCAAATATATTCCTGTCACAGGATCTTTGCACAAGCTATTCCCTTTACCTGAAATATATCCCACATGATATTTGTATGCCTGGTTTTCTTGCTTCATTTAAGTCCCTCCTGAAATACTACCTTCCCAGAGGGGCTCTTTTTTTTCATATATTATCTTGTACTAAAATAGCACAAGTCTTCCCAGTTTTTTTCTCCTTTTCTTGCTTTATTTTTCCTTATAAGTGTATCAATCTTAGATACTATATTTTATATGCATTTTAATTTAATTTAATATATATGTATTACCTGTTTCTATCAGTAGAATATTAGACTCTATCACTAGAATATTAGAATATGAGGAGCGGACCTGTCTCATTGGCCACTGTTGGCCCAGAGCCTAGTGTGTGATTAATAAATAAACAATTCTTCCAATGGAATTACCTTGCTTTTCTTTATTTTTCTTTCTTTTCTCTTTCTCTTATTCTGACAAAAAACCCAAAGCATACTGTTCAAATCCAGTTTAACTCTTCCCTGAACAAACTGATTTCTGCAGGGTCAATCCTTTTTTAGGTTACTTTTTGGCCTTGTGTTAATGATACTTTCTGAGAAAATGGAATATTCCCTACTTAGTAAGGTTTCTATTCTCTCTTACTTAATCATTCATTTTTGTGAGAGAAGCCACAGTTAGAACCTCCAAAATCCAAAATGGTGGTCGTAAATTATATTGCTAATAAATCAGAGTAAAAATGTGAAACTAGGTGGTGGGCAAGTGGAGAGGAAGGTGACCATTAGCCTGAGGACAAGTCACAGGACAAAAGGAGCCCAGATCCTCTGCCCTTGACCTTTATGCATTTCCCAGGAAGACTGAGAAATATGTGTCAGTTAATCTTCTGCCACTATCTAATGCCTGTCACTTAGCAACATAAAGGCCAGTTCCTAATAATATTCAATAATATTCAAATATTCTAATACTTTTCAGTAGTCTATACTGAAGACTGCCTTTTGATGTGCAGAGACCTGGACAGCTGAAGAACTAACTGAGAAACATTCTGCAGAGATGACAAAAAATGTGTCATACCCACCAGTGCCCAAACACTCTGCATTCTTAAGCATTTGCCTGTTTGGAGTTGAGACTCTCCTGTGATCTAAACCCTTTCCTGGCCACATATATCTTTATGTCGTTCAAGGTTAACCATAGCAGTCTACATACTAAGGCCAGGTGTCTTACTGAAGATCATGCTAGTTTTGAAAAATTCATATAGCTGCAGAAACTCAATATAGCCAAACTGTCAAAGGGAATAATATAGCCAAAACCACACTAACTAAAGCACTGAAGACTGAATCTTACTACTAGGAAGTAGATGCTCCCACACTGGTCACAGGAACAGCTTCACACTCCACCTATTCTTTTGGACATCAAATACCTAGACTTCTCCATTCTTTGAAGATACTGGCTGTGCATCAATACACTGGAGTATCATAGGGACATATAATTAACATTCCTCTCTGCTCCTTTTTAGTTCTGAACCAACTCTGAAATTAGACATTGGTGTAAGAGAAATGGAGAGCTCTTATCAGTTTTATTATGACTATGATTAAATTAGAAAATGAATGTTGGGATTACAGCCAAAATCGGGCTTCAAATATTTCTCTGAATTAAACCTATTTCCCCCAAATCTCTGCTCTGTGTAGCAGCCATGGTCTCAGAAGGATATTAGAGTCATTTAAATAAAGTCAAATATAGGAACTATTCAGCATCACATGGACAACGCATAGGAATGCTGAAAAACCATGGGCTGGTCGACAGCAGAGATATTTTTAGCCCTAGGCACAAAGAAATTTTTTAAAGTCAGAAGGAGAGAGTCAAATCGAATCACTATGAAAGGAGATAGGCAATTCTGCAGGAGACAGCCAACGTGATAGACAACTTGAACTCAATGTTTTGCTTCTATTCAATCTTCTACCACAACTCCCTGTTAGCCATATCCACCCAAAAGCCAGAGGAAAAAGGATCATTTGATATATTCTATCCAAGTCACCCTCTTGGGGTGGACACCAGGCAAAACAGAAGTGGAAAGTGGAACTAGATGAGTGAACAGAAGACATCTGGTCCACCTGGAAAATACATCATAGGGATGAGCAGAGAACGGCTACCGCTGAGCACAGGTTTCTTGAAGAAAGAGAAAGAAAGGATTGAGCCACTCCTACCTAGTTTCTTCCCTAATGTCTTCAATCTTCCCTGGAGAAGATAGTCCACAAATTTCCCTACCTTGTTACTCCTGCATATTGGAAATTTCCTACCAACTATAAAAGTACAAGGAGTGGAGAAGAGGTATCTTCTCTAATACTTACCAGTGGATCCAAGAAAAAACACGAAGTAGAAGTGGTTGAAAATGAGATCCTGCCTGTTTCCTCCCCTGAGTAGAATAGCTACACCCCTGGAATACGCCCTGATTGTTATGTTCCATGGGTTAAGAAAACAAATATCTGGGTAATGTTAGGGCAAACCCTCGTCCTCTTGACAACATGTTTCCATGAGAAGCTTTCCTAGAGACTTTCTAGCTTCTCCCTAAACAGGGAGAGATAATTTATCTCAAGAATGTGACCAGAAAAAAAGAAATTAATCAGGTAAAGAAACTCCATCTATGTTCTTCCTTTAAAAATATTCTGAGAGAACTTTAAATGAAAACCTACAAAAAATTTTAAAACTTTGAGTTTAATAAAATTAACAAAAGTCTTAAGAGAGGCTTAAGAATGTCAAGGTATTTACCAAACATTTTTCAAGATGTCAAAAATCTTTAGTGACTCTTGTATACTATTCTTATATTTTTTCACAACAGAGTAATCCAAAACTGAAGGAATTGCTTTGTGTTTAATTATTAAATCCAAGCATTGTTCATTTTAAAGTTCACTAGCTGTTTTAAAAATGGAATGATGTTTGGTGCTCACACATAAGATTGCTATGAACCAGATTTTTTTTTATGCTTTAACATTTGACAATATTTCAAAAATAAAAATGACTACCAAGATATAACCTTCACAGTCATCTTTATTTCTTTGACTAAGACACAAATTTTTGTAAATGCTTATTAGGTACTCTCAAAGACTTGTGGATATGGCATAGGCCATCTGAGCTGAACAGATACAGTCAATCAGTGGGGGAACATGTCTAGACATTAAAGGATTATATTTTATATTTATTTGTATACCAAGAATAAACTATAAAACAGAGATGATACTTTTCACCAAGAAAATTACCTAAATTTTTGTGCTGCTTCCATTTAGCTTGCTTTACTTTTTAAGGCAAATTTCCCATAACTATAAATGCAAAGGCTTACACAGTTATGTAGCAATCTAATAAAAGAAATCTGCTCTTGTTTCAATTTTATGGACTGGTTTCCAGGGGCTTATTATTACAGGAAAATTATATGGCTCTTCTTGTTGTTTTGGCACTGATGAGAAGGCTCACAATGATGGTGACTTTGTGAACCTTTGAGAAATATAATCACTGTTCATTTTTTTATGAAGTAATTAATTCATGGAAAGAATCCTTATTCTGTTTTTGACATCATAATAAATATTTTTGCATTTTAAAAGTGTATAAGAGTTATTTCATTTTCTCAGATTAAAAAAAAAAAGCTCAATGGTACTTGGGGTACAGACATTCTCATAGAAATATGCCAAGCCAATAGTTTTTGGAAAGAGGGTTTCCTCAGTAACGCTGGGGGATGTCACTCAGGAAATGATAAGTAGCTTGATTTCAGTGACTCAGATCTTTGAGCTTTATCTGCTCTTTATCCAGATACGTTAGTATAAGCAAGCCCGGAACCTGTGTATTTTCAGATAGTTACGTTTTTATATTAAAAATCCCTGGCCTTTGCACAGACTTCTTTATCTATAAATGGAAAGGCAAAATATTATTTCCAAAATGCATATAGGCATTGAAAGAAAAAGAAGTTATTTTTCTTGAGGGTAAATTTTTGAAATATTTAATGCAATAAGATATTTCTATAAAAGGCTTTGAGGACTCTTCCTTGTAATAGTGACCACTCTATTCTGCTATTAGAAGCTAACTTTTGGAGGACCTTCAAGATGGCGGAGGAGTAAGATGTGGAGATCACCTTCCTCCCCACAAATACATCAAAAATACATCTATATGTGGAACAACTCCTACAGAACACCTACTGAATGCTGGCAGAAGGCCTCAGACTTCCCAAAAGGCAAGAAAATCCCCACATACCTGGGTAGGGTAAAAGAAAAAATAAAAAACAGAAACAAAAGAATAGGGAAGGGACCTGCACCTCTGGGACGGGGCTGTGAAGGAGGAAAAGTTTCCACCCACTAGGAAGTCCCTTCACTGGCAGAGATGGGGTGTGGGTGAGGGGGAAGCTTTGGAGCCATGGAGGAGAGTGCAGCAACAGGGGTGCAGAGAGCAAAGTGGAGATATTCCTGCACAGAGGATTGGTGCTGACCAGGACTCACCAGCCCAAGAGGATTTTCTGCTCACCCTCCAGGGCAGGTTGGGGCTGGGAGCCAAGGCTCAGTCTTTGGAGGTCAGATCCCAGGGAATGGACTGGGTTTGGCTGCATGAACACAGACTGAAGGGGGCTAGTGTACCACAAATAGCTGGTAGGGAGTCTGGGAAAAAGTCTGGACCTGCCTAAGAGGCAAGAGACCATTATTTCAGGGTGCACGAGGAGAGGGCATTCAGAGCACCGACTAAATGAGCTCCAGAAATGGGCGCAAGTTGTGGCTATCAGCATGGACACCAGAGACGGGTATGAAACTCTAAGGCTGCTGCTGCAGCCACCAAGAAACCTGTGTGCAAGCACAGGTCACTAGACACACTTCCCCTCCTGGGAGGCTGTGCAGCCTGCCACTGCCCGGGTCCCTTGATTCAAGGACAACTTCCACAGGAGAACACATGGCTGTGCCTATGGGTGTTGCAATGTCATGATGCCCTCTGCCGCCGTAGGCTCACCCCTCATTCTGTACCCCTCCCTCTCCCTGGCCAGAGTGAGCGAGAACCCCCTAATCAGCTGCTCTTTAACCCAGTCCTATCTCGGTGAAGAACAGATGCCAGAGGGCAACCTACATGCAGAGTCAGGGCCAAATCCAAAGCTGAACCCCAGGAGCTGTGCAAACAAACAAGAGAAAGGGAAATTTCTCCCAGCAGCCTCAGGAGCAAGAGATTAAATCTCCACAGTCAACTTGATGTACACTGCATCTGTGGAGTACTTGAATAGACAATGAATAATCCCAAAATTGAGGCAGTGGACTTTAGGAGCAACTGTAGACTTGGGGTTTGCTTTCTGCATCTAATGTGTTTCTGGTTTTATGTTTATCTTAGTACAGTATTTAGAGCTTACTATCATTGGTAGATTAGTTTATTGATTTGGTTGCTCTCTTCCTTTCTTAGTTTGTATATATAAATATATATTTTTTCCTTTTTCTCTTTTTGTGAGTGTGTATGTGTATGCTTTTTTGTGTGATTTTGTCTGTATCGCTTTGCTTTTACCATTTGTCCTAGGATGATGTCTGTCCTTTCTTTTGTTCTGGGGGGTTTTTTTAGTATAGTTTTTAGTGCTTCTTATCATTGGTGGATTTGTTTTTTGGTTTGGTTGCTCTCTTCTTTCATTCTTTTTTAAATTTTTTATTAGTTTTTTATTTTTTAATAATATTTTTATTTTTATTTTAATAACTTTATTTTATTTATTTATTTATTTCTATTTCTCCCCTTCCTGCAAGGCATGTGGTTGACAGGGTCTTGGTGCTCCGGCCAGGTGTCAGGCCGGAGCCTCTTAGGTGGGAGGGCTGAGTTCAGGAAATTGAATGACCAGAGACCTCACGGCCCCATGTAATATCAAAAAGCGAAAGCTCTTCCAGAGATCTCCATCTCAATGCTAAGACCCAGCTTCACTCAATGGCCAGCAAACTCCAGTGCTGGACAACCCATACTAAACAACTAGCAAGATAGGAACAAAAAGCCACCCAATAGCAGAGAGGCTGCCTAAAATCATAATAAGTTGACAGACACCCCAAAACACACCATTGGACTTGGTCCTCCCCACCAGGAAGACAAGATCCAGCCTCCTCCACCAGAACACAGGCACCAGTTGCCTCTACCAAGAAGCCTACAAAACCCACTGAAACAACCTTACCCACTGGGGGCAGATGCCAAAAGCGATGAGAACTATGAACCTGCAGCCTGGGAAAAGGAGACCCCAAACACAGTAAGTTAAGCAAAATGAGAAGACAGAGAAACACACAGCAAATGAAGGAGCAAGGTAAAAACCCACCAGACCAAACATATGAAGAGGAAATAGGCAGTCTACCTGAAAAAGAATTCAGAGTAATAAGAGTAAAGATGATACAAAGTCTTGGATATAGAATGGAGAAAATACAAGAAACGTTTAACAAGGACTTAGAAGAACTAAAGAGCAAACAAACAATGATGAACAAGACAATAAATGAAATTTAAAATTCTCTAGAAGGAATCAATAGCAGAATAACTGAGGCAGCAGAACGGAGAATTGACCAGGATGATAAAAGAGTGGAAATAGTTACTGCAGAGCAGAATAAAGAAAAAATAATGAAAAGAATTCAGAACAGTCTCAGAGACCTCTGGGACATTAAACACACCAACATTTGAATTATAGAGGTCCCAGAAGAAGAAGACAAAAAGAAAGGGACTGAGAAAATATTTGAGGAGATTATAGTTGAAAACTTCCCTAATATGGGAAAGAAATAGTCAGTCAAGTCCAGGAAGCGCAGACAGTCCCATACGGAGTCCCATACAGGATAAATCCAAGGAGAAACACTCCAAGACACATATTAATCAAACTATCAAAAATTAAATACAAAGAAAAATTAATAAAAGTAGCAAGGGAAAAGCAACAAATAACATATAAGGGAATCCCCATAAGGTTAAGAGCTGATTTCTCAGCATACACTCTACAAGCCAGAAGGGTGTTGCTGGACATATTTAAAGTGATGAAAGGGAAAAATCTACAACCAAGATTACTCTACCCAGAAAGGATCTCATTCAAATTGATGGATAAATTACAATGTTTACAATCAAGCAAAAGGTACAAGCAAAAGGTAAGAGAATTCAGCACCACCAAACAAGCTTTACAACAAATGCTAAAGGAACTTCTTTAGGCAGGAA